>NW_019743661.1:215442-256224 GCF_002891405.2 Cryptotermes secundus
TGCGTATTTATTGGTTCGTTACATAACAATGGGCAAACCATCGTTTTGTAAGACAGTTCTATTGCCAAGATTCAAACCATATTCATCCCAAGGACATGATACATTCTATGTAGCAGAGCTAAACTTAATCCATTTGTTCATAATAATAATCTTTAAAGAAACTAAGAATGAGTGGATTCAAATGCGTGCTATATTACAGTGGTAAGGGCAATATACAGTGAGTTCAGCTAAGGAGGAAACTTCGCAACACCGCTGACCCGTCCCAACATTCCTCACAGATGCTGCTGTAACTGCTGATAGCAGAATGAGTCATTAGCGCTGATAAACGGTAGCCGTCGAAGTTACAGCAGCGATCTGTGAGGAATACCGGGCCCGGTGAAGGGTGTTGCGAAGTTTCCTCTTTGACTGAACATCCTGTATTTTATCCCACAGGAAATAACGCCTGTTATGTCCGTCTTGTGAGCTCCATTCTTTCAGTACCTTTATTTGTGCTAACTCTCTAATGTACTGCAACTTGATGAATGTGGTACGAAGAGGAGAAACGAAAGTGAGAGATGATATGTGTGGCTCAGTATGAAAAGGAGCGTCGCTCATCAATCGCCATCTTCTCTTAGAAGATCAGGTGACGGCTCTGAGAGCGGGGAGAAGTGATGACGAGAGTAATGGAAAGATGCCACACGGCCACAAAGATAATCGTATAAGACACCGGACACAATCAACACAGGCGAAAACAACCGCATCACATGATATATAGGCCTAGGGCACATCAGAAATCGACTCTGGGCATGCTACAAATTTAGAGACACCTGGCCGTAATCGCAGGAAACAAGAAGGAAATATATGCCGCTTGCAATAGTGCTTATCGCATCATTCAAGAAACATAAATTATAATTTTCAACTATATATTAAAAAAAATCATTTTTCACGAAAAAGGGTGAAGGTTCATGACTAAGAGACCAATGTTGGCAGATATATCAACCGAATAAATAATACTACACGCGTGTTGCCTTCTTCAGTGCTGCAATAACATCACGCAGTGCCGGGGTTTAATACACGTAATTTTATTCTATACAGAAACTGTGTTACCTGCTACTAAGTTATCCAACTTCTCTCACATTCATTCGTTCATCAGTAATCTGTCAGATGACAGGTCCACAGTCTCTTCCAAAACAGTTCCTCCACTTAATGCGATCTTCTGTTTTTGGAAAGAGACTATCCAGGAATAGTGATAATGTGGTAGTTTTTCCATTTGCTTTCCACATCGCAGTACAACAGCCGTTCAAACCACTCTCACATATAAACATAAAATTTATATGCAAACAAATCATTAAGCTTGTCTGTAGTTACTACAGAAGTTTTGTTTTCATATTTAACATAATTTTAACTTTTGCTAGAAGTATAGCAACATTAAAGAAAATAGATACCGGAAAATTCGGACATGTATCATCTCTGGGGGTTTATAGAGGAAAGTAAGATGAAAGTAAGATATATATATATACACACACACACACTTTACTTCACTTAATCCAAAATAAACTCTTCTACGCGATCCGTTTCCATCTGCACATGAAGTCGGCATGCAGCTCTAAAGCGGGCAGTTCCATGCGGTACGTGTTTTCGTGTTTTGACAGGCCCAGAAACTCTGATATAAACCTTATGTGTAAAAGATGCGAAACATCCATCAATGTCAATTTAAGAGCTAAAAGTTTTTGACGATATTACATTAATACAAATATTATGTTTCTGGACATTACCCATCGTCCTGTTTTCATTTAAAGACATAACGTTTCGGAGACTAATCTGTTTCCATCTTCATTGAAAACCTACTCAGTTGGGCCAATTCGATAGAGCTTTCCCTTATCTCCGAACACTTTTCCAACACCAGATAGGACATGCGAGCAAAGCACAGCACAATCCAAAGTCATGTGTCACGATTTGAGGATTTCATCAACGAAATTAAGAACATGTGACATTATCTGATGCTTAGTGAGTACCGAAAAGAATTCGTTTACTCCATAATGAATTTATTGAGAAGCAGTCGTTCTTCAGGTACAATATATCAGGGCAGTGTCATTATGCCTATGTTAAGGGTATCTCCGAGAAATTCAGATACACTGGAAATCGTTTCAATGTCAGGACAATTTTCATAACAAAACATACACTCCGTGGGACACTAATGAAAACTGGACCTATTAGGGATTCCCACCAGACGAAGCAGTGTGTGTACAATATCCCATGTGATTGTGGAAGATGTTATATCGGCGAAACAAGTAGACGTTTAGAAGTACGCATTAAGAAGCATAAATATAACCTGACACAGTGTCTGCTTAAAAAACTGAAATTAGCCCAACATGCATGCGAAGAAGGGCACAGAATATGTTGGAAAGAAGCGAATGTATTGCAGATTGAACAAAACACTATATACAGGAAATAAAGGAATCCGGTCACATGTATTTGATTGACCATACGATCAGTCAACCCAGCTTGGACATCTCTCCCATTTGGACTCCCGTTATTACAGCAGAAGCATAAAAGCTACAACTGTCCAGTGCGGATTGAGTGGGAAAATGTTTGTTCTTTGTGTTTTTGTTTAATGCTAGTTGGGTGGGCCACTTCTGGCCCATTGTACCAGCCCCAGATAATAGGTGAGGGTGATTGTGGAGCAATTGGTGGAATGAAGATTGGCAGGGAAACCGAAGTACTCGGAGAAAACCTGCCCCAGCGCCACTTTGTCCACCACAAATCCCACTTAACCAGACCCGGGATTGAAACCGGGCCGCCGCGGTGGGAAGCCAGCGACTAACCGCTTGAGCTATGGCGCGGCCTGTTTTTTGCGTTGGGGCCATACAGAGAATATTTTCTCTCCAGTGATGACTTCTATTCTGATAGTTCTCTGGTGAAAGGCCTCATGTGTGTGGCATTTTAATGTTTTCCTTAGCTCTCGCTGATGGTCTGTGTTGTCCTCGGCTTGTATACACTATCGCATGTTGGTACAGGTAAGAGGAGATAGGGAATAGCCCTATTGATTGCGTTCAACTGAGTAGGTTTTACCTGGAGACGGAGACAGAATCCAGTCTCGGAAACGTTGTGTTTTAAAATAAAAACAGGCCGGTGTTTTAGATGAAAACAGGACGATGTATAATGTCCAGAAATGTAATATTTGTATTGCCAACTTAAATCCGACTTGGAAATTGAAGGAGGAGCAACTACAGAAATTAACCCTAAGTGTCTGATGTTCATAATTACATCACGGTCAACTGTGTGTGCTATTTACATAAATTCTCGATTTTAAAAAAATGTAACTTATGTAACTGGGTAGTACAGTATTTAAATTTACCGCATGTTTTAACAGTTTACAAATTTCGGCCCGAAGCATGACTGACTGACTGATTCAAGGAGCTGAGCCCTTCTTGACACGCCCAATTGTGCAGCTACTAGAGAACTTTCCAGCATTTTATGGAAGCCAAAGGTTCATTTCCATTTTACAAGAGCCAGATCAAGTCAATCCATACCACTCCATCCTATCTCCTGACGCTCTAATAAAAAAGTTGTCGATGAAGAAAGCAGTCTTCTGGGATGTGGCACCGTGTATATGTGGTGTTAACCGACGTTTCGGAGGAACGTATCGCCTCCATCTTCAGGGTAGAAAAAGCGAAGAGACCGTGAGAACCGGTAAAAGCAGACAGTCTGCGATACGTTCCTCCGAAACGTCGGTTAACACCACATATACACGGTGCCACATCCCAGAAGACTGCTTTCTTCATCGACAACTTTTTTATTAGAACGTCAGGAGATAGGATGGANTGTCCTTTCACCTTTCACCTTCTTCTTTATAAAACTTAATTCCCCAGGCTAAAATGTTTACAGATTAATGTATTCCTTACATTCATGTTCCCATATACTTAATAATAATGCGCTTCTGCATGGTATGGTGCCACGTCACACGGGCGCACAAATCACCAAGGTGCTGGAACAATGGAACAGCTGTTACCGCGTTCGCTTCTAAGACAGCAGTTTCCATAAACCAAATGACTTTCAAGATCTGTCTTGAACATGTACTGAACCAGTTACAGCTCCTTTAACTTGTTCTAGGATTAACCTGCTTAATTAATTCTTAGCATAGAGAAACAGACCGATCACAGTGGCCTCGCGATCTAAGGTATGAACTGTGAATTCAAATCTGACTAAAGGCATGGATGTTTTTCTGCGTTTACTGTGTTTGTGTGTAGGTAGCGGCCTTTTGGCGGGCTGATCTCCCGTCCAAGGAGTCCTACTGACTGTCTAAGATTAACTGCAGTGAAACGAGGCGTTACACGGATGAACTCTGCTCCAAGTGGGAGCAGCAGGAATAAGAACAGGGAGAAGGCAATAGGAAAATAAATTAGTACCGTATATTAACTTACTGAAATGATTACATTATACATAAACTATGTACACAACATGGATCGCCTATGTGGTATACTGGTCAGATTTCCTGGCTACGGATCCAGAGGTGCCGGGTTAGTTTTCCGGCGCTACCAATCTTCTGAGAAATAGTGGGTCTGGAACGGGGTCCACTCAGCCTCGTGAGCATAATTGAGGAGCTACTTCAAGCAAATAGCGGCTCCGGTCTACATTAACGGCCGTGGGGATTCGTTGCGTTGATCACGTGACACCCTATATCCTCAAAAGTTGGCACTAGCTTCGCCGACAAGCAGCGGTCGCTCGGTTGGTATAGTTCGCTTGGGGACTCAAGCCACGGAGATCTTTTTTAGTTTTGTTTTTGTGCACATAACATGATACGTTATGTGGTTGCATCTGGGCGTGTGCCTGTCATATGGTCCACTGGCATTATTTAAAACCAGAACCAGAAGGTGCGAGGGTGAAAGGCAGTTCGAGATGTGCTTCAGTCGGTATTGCAGTTTCGAGTTATACAGCGTGAGTAATTACTGAAATCATGATTTTTTAATTGTCCTTCAAGAATTATTATACACAGAATTGAATAAACGGGAGGGACGTATGTGGAAAAAACAAACAAACTCCGTGGCTCGAGTCTGCAAGCGAACTATACCGACCGAGCGACCGCTGCTTGTCGGCGAAGTTAGTGCCAAATTTAGTATATAGAGAGTGTCACGTGGTAAGCGCAACGGATCCCCATGGCCTTTAATCTCGGTTTCTAGCCCGTATCCGCTGAGTGGACACCGTTCCAGACGCACTACTTCTCAGAAAATCTGGAAGTGATGGAAATCGAACCCGGACCTCTGGATCTGTAGCCATAAATTTTTCTGATCAATTTTCAAACAACAACTCATTATGCGACAAAAATGCGATAAAAATTATGTTTAATAACAGAACCCGATAATATTTTGCTGTATCAAAAAAAAAAGACATTTCAAATAATTTTCGTGTTATTCTTCAGTAATTTTACCTAAACACAGTCGTAGTAACTTAAATTAAATAAAGACCGCTTTCAAACTATCATTCCCCGTTCACTTTTTCGGATCACCCTATCATTTTAACTATGTAATGTGTCAATATCGTTAAATAAAATAGAAATAAAATTGTAAATAAACCTGTAATATTTGGAAAACTTATTAACGAAAAGCTTAATTTAAATTAATCTTTGACATAAAACACAAGTACAAGTTAGTATATATTTTCAGCAACCCAAAAAAGAAGGAACACCTTTCATTGTTAACATTACAAAAGCGCCTTCTGTAAATTGTGGACATCAGAACGTCAGCATCACAGAGACAAATTGACAGAATTCTAAAAAATCATTGAAAATTGCATTCTGTTGTAAACCATAAAATCTCGATGTAATTAAACATATTGCCATGTGTAGGGGGTACTCGTGACGAAAATAAAGGGTTTCAGTTCGGATGATTGGATTTATTATCACCTTGGTTACAAGTTCTCTTAATCACAGTTAAATTCAGCGTTAACGCTGACTTACACACTTCCCATTCACCGCTGCACACGCACTGGGATTCCCCGTCTTAACTAGTCGTATCCTGGCAACGGATCTCAACACAGAAACTAGCACTTCAAATCACTATGAAGTCTTCTTGCCATTTCGTTTTAGGTCACTCTGGAACCATGGAACTAAAAATTCTTCTGGACTCACTACTCCAGCTTACGTCTGACTCGTAACTGCCCCTGAATTAATTCTGTCACTGCATTCACTTTTCTTAAAAGCACTCTGCACAGACCCCACGGAAAACACCCTACTGTTGATGACGTCACCGCTTTCGCGGACGTGTGTATACCGAGCCGTTATTTAGAAACGGTCTGCATAACCCTGTTGCTCCACGGCTGCTCGGCGCGAAGTACATAGAGAAAACAGCCTCATCTATTGCTGCGTGTTGGATCGTGTTTACAGAGCTGTTGTCTGGCAACGCTTCATTAAATCCGTTACAACTTAAGTGTTAATATCGCGGCTATCATGTAATGCAGATCACTGGCCTTCAGTGCATGTATCGACCTACAGATCATCTCTACAATAATAAATTGCTTAAAATTTGAAGTTATTATTTTCTTACGGAGAACTGAGGCTATAAACGAGGAAACTGTTTAGAGACTTAGGTACCATAAGTGCAACACTTAATAGAAAGGGGCAAATTATTTGCAATTTTATTTTGGTCTCGCCTGATCATCACGAGAACACCTCTGACACAAATTCACATATATATACAGTGTCAGGTAACTTCGAACAAGGCCCGCATTCCTAGTCAAATCCCGCGCATAGCTTGTGGTGGGAGGAGTTTCTTAACAGTCGCTCTTCCACTGGCCGCCTGTCACTTCTCACACCCTCCACCCCCTTGTCTGAAAATTTTCTTCTGCGCATTCAAGGTTACTCTTGGCCTTGTTCGAAGTTACGTGACACTTGCTATACCTGCCTTTGAAATGTGTGACAGACCTCACCAGCAAGCAGATGATTATGTTCGGTATGTGAACTGGGAATTTCAAATGTGGGGCGAAACTTGGCTAGTTACAAAGTAAGGATTCCTTTTGGGTAACATGCATTCATGTAACTCTTGTATATATCGAACTCATAAACATTAAAAAAGAAATATTAAGTGTCAATAGGTCAGTTATACTATAGAGTTCATCAAGGAATTCGTATGGATGTTTTTGGCTTGGTTATTACGAGATATTTTTAGCTTATTTAACGCATTGGAATTTTAACAGTCACTTGAGCAATGAAAATTTTCACAGTAACAATGACGTATGGGCCATGTCATTTTCACATTTTGATATAAGAGCTCATGCAGTGTGCTTCTGTCATCATAAAAACCCACACACTCTGCTGAATTCTCATGTCATTCCTGCAGGAGTGTTGAAAAATGAACCCAACAGCTCATAATAAATTTAAACATTTCATATGGAAGCTACAAAGTGTGGTTCTACTACTCGCTTAGGAAGTAAGTTAGGCGTAAAAAATTGGTAGCGCCTTTATCTTGCGAAGGGCAGGTTAGCGTGCACGTTATGAGAGTCCTCTACACGAGTTTATAGTTTCTTCTGCTCCCTTGCATCTCCACCGTAAAGTTGGCCACGACCACTTCCTGCCGCATCCTTCATAACAATGCTACTATGTCTCATTCTAATGGCCGGGCCATAGCTCAAGCGGTTAGTCGCTGGCTTCCCACCGCGGCGGCCCGGGTTCAATCCCGGGTCCTGTCAAGTCGACAAAGTGGTGCTGGGTTCAATCCCGGGTCCTGTCAAGTCGACAAAGTGGTGCTGGGGCGGGTTTTCACAGAGTACTTCGGTTTCCCCTGCCAATCTTAATTCCATCAGATTCTCCATTATCATAATCACCCGGGGCAGGTAAAATAGGCCAATCAGTGGCCGCCGTGCCGAGTGGACCCAGTGGGACTCCAACTCCCACTAAACGAATTAAAAATTAAAAAATGTCTCATTCTAAAATAAGTAATCCATATATGTGTTACATTTCGTTCAAACTGAATATACTGTATCTTTGTGTTGTTCTATAATTTATTTAAATGTATTAGTGTCAGCACTTAAACACAAGTTTATTTCAATTTTATAAGCCTTTCGGGTACCGTGGACTCTTCTCCCGGGGGTAAAACGGCCAGGACGTGAAGCTGACCACTCACCTCCAACTAGTGCCGAGGTCAAGAAAATGTGGATCTGTACATTCACTCCCACATACGCCTCCATGGCGTAGTGCTTAATTACTTAAGGACAGGGACTTTACCTTTAGGGGGCACGCGGTACCGTAGTTGGTTGAGGCACTATTCTACAAACCGGAAGATCGCGGCTTCGAGTCCCAATGAGATGGACTTTTTCAATTTACCAAATCCTTCCAACCGCACTATGGCCCTGGGTTCGACTCAGCCTCTAACATAAATGAGTACCATGAATATTCCTGGGGGGGTAAAATGCGGCCGGCGCCTAAGGCTGACAACTTCACCGCCACCTGTGAGCCGATTTTCTAGAGAAAATGTGGGAGCCTCGACGTCTCANACCGACGTCTCACAACTCTATGGGCCTTCACGGCCTCTTACACGGATAGCTATAAACCTTTAAGTTTGAGAGCCATAGCTTCCTCTACTAAATACTTTTCGCCACCTGAGTATAAACTGTAGAGTTTAAATTAAACACCAAATATATTAAACAAAATTAAGTAAAAAGGTAAAGTTGTCCTTGTGCTTACTTCACTAATTAAGCACTACACCATTAAGGCGTACGAGGGAGTGGATGTATAGATTCATATTGTCTTGATCTCGGCATTACCTGGAGGTGAGTGGTCAGCTCCAAGCCACGGCCGCTTTACCCCAGGCGAAAGAGACCCGGTACCAATTGGATAGGTTAGGTGGGCCTCAGAGCTGGTCTGCACGACGTGGAGAAGAGAAATATGTAAATACAAGTATATAGCTACTTTGCAATGTGGAGGCTGGTTAGAATAAATCCACCATATCCCTGCGAGTTGTAGAAGAGGAAGGAATGGGAACCCTGTAGCTGAATTTATTACTGGGCCACCCTGTCACTGAGGGATATAAATACAAGGACATGATGTTCCAGGCTGGGGGCTGGACGCAAATTTGGTGACCTTCTCGTGTAAAGAAATTGGGAGGTCCAAAAAAGAAAAGTGAAAAGCAGATTGTCTGATTCACGACACAGTCCGGAATAGACAAAGGTGACAGCAGCTTCTAAGGAAGATGTTTTGTCAATGATGATATACATATTGTCGCGTGCCGTGAATCCGGAAGGGATACTTCCATGGAAACGCAATAATAGTGGGCCGTTGCCTAGAAATGCCTTAAGCAACAAACTCGTCCCCCAGGAGATGAAGGGACAGCGGTCGAGATCAAAGGCTCCTAGATGGTGCGCTCTATTCCGATCGAGTGGAGGTTATAAAAGTCCATCTTCGAAGGGACCAGACAGTTCATTGCTACTGCGGCGAGAGATTTGAATCAAAACTTCGCATCTCTCAGTCGTAATGTGACTTGGACTGGACCAGACAGTTCACCCGTGTGGAGGGGGGTCGAATACCTCCACCGTGACCCTGCGAGAGGTAGGAGTCGACGAAAAGGGAAGTCTCAGATCTGAGACAGTAAAATATGGTCGCAAGTCCACAAGGGATTCGGACCCGAGTAAGACTACGCTGGCAAGAGCCAGCAGCATATACAAAAGACAGACCAGACCTCTCGTCAGAGAGGGCGCCCCACAGAAACTAGGCCGTAACTGTCAAACAGTAATAATTAATTTCTGATCATGAGTCGCAATGTGACTTTTGACTTTCACCAGACAGTTGAGTTCTAGAAGTCGCGGAGAACAGCTCAGTTCTGACCTTGGAAGAGTAGTCAGTCTTCAGTTTGGCTTTGGCTGTAGCAGAAGCAGTAAATGTGATACTGCAATTGTGAATAATTACACTTATAAGTGTAGAAGAGACTGGCCAATAAACACATTCGCCAAATCCGAGCCCAGCGTGAATTTACTTGTCGCGTTACATAGGCAACACGCGACATTATAATATGTAGACTACAGAAGGCGATGTCTAAAAGTAAATGTTCACATAATGGCAGCTGTTCTACAAACCATAATTACAACTACAATATCTGCTTAAACTATATTATAAATGTAGGTTGACGTTCTTAGCATAACTATAATAAGTTAGGAAATAAGACTTAAATGACAATAAGCTATAGGATAAAACGTAGTTAAACAAAAAAAGAAAAAAATCTCGATTAATTTCATGTCGATTTCCCCTTCTGAATGTGTAATATAAGCAGTTAAATCGAATAGTAATATGTTAAGTAGAATGCCAAAGGCTACTCAGTTACAACATGAAATAAGAGTGAAAATTCGGATTCCTTTTAATATAAAAGCGAAATTTAAATCATGCAAAATAAAATCAAGAGTCAGAATCTCCTGTTGCTACGCGCGTCAGTTTCACAGTTTTCATAATGAAGATCATCATCTGTTACGTTAAGGTTAGAGACATGCCACAAATCTTAAGGCATCTACTGGGATAGCCTTATTAACACTGTTAATGACATAGTTACCTCAGTCAACAAAAGTGCTCATTGTCCTTAATTGGACAGATTGTATGAATCTATCTCAAAAAAAAAAAAAAAAGGTTAGAGAAGCTTGATAAATAGGCTTTGTTATCAAATTAATTATTCAGTTATTTGGACATTTAATTAAAATAAAGGATTCATATTAAAATGTGAAAATATGTATTTTCAAGTCCAATACAGATTTGTCAGATGAAAACAATGCTGCTTCTCATTAACGTGATTTGCCCGTAAAAGTTACATAAGTAGTAAAAGTAAGTAAAGCTATCCCTGTAACAGGCCGTGAAGACCCATAGGGTTGTGAGACGTCAAGGTTCTGACATTTTCTAGACAATCGGCTCAAAGATGGCGGTAAGGCTGTCAGCCCTACGCGCCGGCCACACTTTACCCCCAGGAAGATTCCTGGTACTCTTTTCTGTTAGAATCTGAGTTGTCCCCAGGGACATAATTATGTATTATGTAATTTGAAAAATTACATAATACATATACATATGAAAATGACCTTATAGGGAATCGAACCCGGACCTAATAGCTTGTAGCATAGTGCCTGAACCAACTACGCTACCGTTTGTGCAGCTGAAGTTGTTGTGAAGGGGTCATTAGGACTGTGACATGTGGGCATGGGTGTAAAAACGCGTTGGAGATTTTCTACAGAAACATCAATTTACCAAATCCAGTTGTCACTAAGAACAACCGCTGCTCCAGGAATGTCGGATTCATTTCTCAAAGGCGTGAGTACATTCATCTACTTCCACAGGTGTCAGCTAGAGTCGGAATTCTGTAGGATGGATCATAAGGATCTAGTTCGTGCATGAAATAAGGGGGGGGGCAGTGGGCGTGTGGAATAAGGGGGCTTCGTGAAGAACATGAATACCACCGCCTGTATTTTGTATTTATTTGTCTTCACCTTGAGCTCCGTGCAGGTGTCAGGGCCCTCAGACTCTCACATGAAGAAAATATGAGGTGGATGGCATATATTTGTCTCCGGTATATTCAGAGGTGTAATCACGTGTAGGGGGGTATGCGTGACGAAATGACGGGTTCTAGTTCGGATCATTGGATTTATTAACAGCTTAGTTACACGCACTGTCTCAATTACACTCAAATCACAGCTCCATTGCTGATTTACATACTACACCTTATTCGTTGTTGCATACGCACTAGGATTTTCTTTCTACCACTAGTCGTTTCCTAGCAACGGATCTCACACAGGAATTGGCACTTCAAATCAGTCCAGATATTGCATATGAGATATTTCAATTACATTTCCAGTTTCACTGCAACGTCGCACACATAAAATCTTCTTAATCACCCTTTAAATCTTCACAGGTCTTTACGAACTCCCAAGTACCTCCAATAATCTCCAAATAGGTACTCCATCCTCTATACTCAATACTCAATACTAAATACTGCTAGACTTCAAATGAACTCCTTACGCATTCCGGTTACTCTTATAATCCCGCAGTCGGACAGCGGAAAAGGCACATCGCTTCACTGTAGCGTAATCGCCGTAACCCCGTTGCCCAACAACGGTTTGACATGACACAATATATAATGCCGATGTTTCGATGAAATTATATCAGGAGGATCATGATAAGGGGACTGCTAAAATTCTGAGCCATGTATGGGAAAAATCTTAGCTCTGAAGTCCACGACAAGCCTCTGCCTTCATGTGGAGACCCAGCTCAACTTTTTCTTAACACAGAATTCCTATAACTTTGGAGAAGTCGCCGGATTTCCACCTCTGCGGCTTGAGTTAGATCCCAGATCAGGTCATATGTGAATTGTGGGGTATGAAGTGGTACTACGGCGTGTTTTCTCCGAGTACTCCGGTTTCCTCTGCCAGTATTTATTCCATTGACAGTTTCATGTTCATTTATCATCCTGGGCTGGTACAATAGGCCCAATGATGGCCATGTATAAGTGGACTCAGCCTCACTCCATCCTAGGCAATCAAAGGTACATAAAAGCAATGGAGGTGACTTGCCACAGTTGGCCACTTCAAGGGGAAAAGTCCCCGTGTCCACTGAATATGGTACTGGGTGTGACTCTGGCAGAGAGATCAACATCGCTGAGAACTGAACCCCGATTCTCCGGTCTTCCAGTCCGAAGCCTGGTAACAACACTGCCTGCGCTATACGTATTATTCTTAACTGCTAAGTGTAGGAATACTGAAACAGATTCGCCAGCGGAAACATTTGTCAGAAAGCTTACACAGTGCGGCTAGGGGTTTGAGGGCTTAACCGCATCGAGTTATGAAATTCTGATATGTGTGTACATAGTATCCTCTCACAAGAGGTTCGATATTGTATCCTCAGTTCTCCTCACGAGGCTGAGTGGACGCCGTTCCAGACCCACCGCTCAGAAAATCTGGTAGCGCCGGGAATCGAACACGGACCTCTGGATTTGTAGCCAGGAACACTAATCACTAGACCACATAGGCGGTCAGCCAGTTCCTATAACTCATCTTAAACCTTGTGAGCTTCAGTGTTTACTGCCTGTATAACTAGTGTCTCGACTTACAGATGATCAACATGTCTGTCTTTCAGTGTACCAGTACTATTGTAATGCATTGTAATGTCGAATATTGACCTAATTACTGTGATCTTATAGGGAGTAATCTGCAAATCATTCTACTCGTGACTCGCGTCAACATTTCAGTCAATATGCCCCATTAATACGTATAAAAATAATAATATAGAAAATTCCTATTAAAAAATCCAAAATTTGTCCCCGTTAAATTCCCCGCGCTGAAAGGCACGGAGATAGGGGCTACCTCTAACTGAGTAGGTTTCACCTGAAGACGAAAAGAGAATCCAGTCTCGGAAACGTTCTGTTTTGAAATATAAATAGGACAGACAGGATGGATTAACGCTCGCCACCATTCAGTCCAGAACCTTTTGTCTTCTCATCTGCTGTCCAAAAACATAAAAATTAGAATATAAAAACTATAATTTTGTAGATGGCTCTGTATCGGTGTGAAACTTGGTTCCTGCTATTAAGGGAGGAACTTCGACTGAGGGTGTTTGAGAACATGGTGTTGAGGAGAATATTTGGACCGAAGAGGGATGAAATGACAGGAGGTTGGAGAAAACTGCACAATGAGGAGCTTGAAAACTTGTACTCTTCTCCAAGTATAATTAGAATGACCAAAACAAGGAGGATGAAGTGGGCAGAGCATGTAGGGCGAATTGAAGAGAAGAGGAATGTGTATAGGATATTGCTGGGAAAGCCAGAAGGAAACAGATCACTGGGAAGACCAAGGCGTAGGTGGGTGGACAATATTAAAGTGAAATCTTAGAAAGACAGACTGGGATGGTATGGATTGGATTGATCTGGCTCAGGATAATGACTGGTAGAGGGCTCTTGTGAACACGGTAATGAACCTCCAGGTTCCATAAAATACCGAGAAATTCTCGAGTAGCTGCAGAATTGGTGGCTCCTCAAGAAGGGCTCAGCTCCATGAGTGCGTGACAAACAGGATGGATAATGTCCAGAAACATATTATTTGTAGTAATATACCATCGTCAGAAACTTTTAAATCTTATTTATCCGGTAGTCAATATGTCTTTTGACTTCAGTGTGTTTTGTCCTCAAATAACGCTGAAAGTTTTTGTACTGCTCGATAACATTATGCATTTAGGTTAATTGTGCCAAGGATAACATACATGTTCTTATTTCTACAAGCATAAGAATTTACTACACTCACTGAAAACATCGCGCGATTATGCTCTTAACAGGAAGAAGCAGTGTTAACACAATTTTCATACGTACTTCACAGGAAACATGGCAAAGCACTCAAATAATTACGTCATGGCTAGAGAGAGAGAGATGATACACTCCTCCGAGTTTCGGAGCGGTACCATGAAATATGTGTAAATTATTAACAGAGTTTGAAGACATTTTCTTTGGTGTGATGTTAATGTTGGCTGCAGGCGACTAAGATAAAACACAGCATTAATAATAAAACAATAAACTGATGTTCTACAAACATTCGCGTTCAGAGGGTGTAGAGGGGTTGGCGACATAAACCATTTCGTGATGTATAACGCGTTTATTTAACCAACAAGCATATTTTTCTGGAATTTTCGCTATATATTAATAACGAGTAATTATTCAGGCAGTCAAGATGTTCTCTGATTTATATGCAACACGAAATTTCACTACAGGATTCAAAGGATCTCTTTACAACACCTTATTCAGAGTACAATACATACACAAATTGTACCGAGATACATTTTAATATTATCTTCTCATATACGCCTAGTTCTTCAAAGTTCTTTATTCAGAATTTTCCGACTAAAATTTTATACATATTTATCAACTGTTCCATCCGTGCTAAACGTTCTCCTAATCTCTGCGTAATTCTCGGTATAATTATTGTAATAATAATTTCTGATGAAGAATTCTAATCATGAAAATCCTCATTTTGAAATATATCCATCCTCCTGCTGATTCTTCTCATCAGTGTCTTCTCACACAGCCTCTATTAACATTTACTCGTATGTACTGATCAGCATCACACAATGGTGCAAGGGTCAGCACGAAGCCCAGAAACAGGACGGTTCTTTAAGAATAGACAAGATGATGGATAATGTCCAACACATCTTCTATATGTAGCGTATTAAAGATGAGCAGCGACACACACACAGGGAGCCTGCACAGAATAATACGCGAACGGTGCTGAAAACAAGAAATAGCCGCTGCAGCACATGTGGACACAGAGCGGGTATCCCTGTGATTTAAAACTTTAAATTTTGAATTTTAAAAGTTACAAAATTTTAAATTAGAATTCTAAAATCAAATTGACGAGCGTATATTGGCGAGATTTTAAACAAAACTGACAGGCTGGTATTTTAGATTTTAGATTGTGTGCAGTGTGACAGCTACATAGTGAAAAATACACCTGATGATGGTCGGTTTCGGCCGAAAAATGTAGTGTAGAGGAAGAAAAGACAAAGAACTACAACCAAATAAATTGTTGCATTCACGACGGCATTTGTATTGTTGCATATAGAAGTGTATAGTGCAACAGGATGCTAAATATAATATATTCCAACATGTTAATTGTACCATTCTCTTCCTGTTTATCTGCTCCTTCTGGTTTCTTGCTCGGCTGGTTTTTGACCCTGAAGATTGAGGTGATACTTTCCTCCGAAACGTCGGCTCATATACGAAATACACGGCGCTATATTCCATAGGATGGAAAATTTCATAACTTTCGCTGTGAGAACCTCAAATCCTACAATTAAACGATGTGATTAAGAAAAGTTTTTCTCATTCTAAATGTGTTCTGGCTTTGTAAATAGGGGAAACTCTCAAAGCTTTCACGATATATCAGTGTAAGTATGTTTAATTAGACACAAAGTATAAAATCATTCAATACAAGAATTTTTTTTTTTTTTACAAAGATATAGGGGACACGCGGTAGTTTAGTTGACTGAAGCACCGCCATCTATTAGTCGATTGTCTAGAAAATGTGGGAGCTTCAACGTCTCACAACAGTATGGACCTTCAGGGCCTGTTACAGGGATAGCTTTACTTTACTTTTTACTTACAAACATATAGATATCGGAAGGACTTTTATACGGAAGTTCTGAAACAATCTAAAACAAAATTATGTAAAACGTTAGTCACCCTTTTAAGAGGTTTGATGGCGCACCCTGTACGTGGTTCATGATGAACTCAATAAAAATTCAGCAAAAGTTGTACTAAAGCAGAAACATAAATTGCGATCAGAAAGGTGAATATGTTCTTCCGGGACTCCGCTTCGAGTGAATGACAAGCAGCAGTTCATCTCGTGCCTGGCATACTGCGTCTTCAGGGAAATCTTGTTGCCGCGAGAGAGGGTCGCCGTGATAAGGCGACGTGTGTCTGGTGCTTCCCACATTGCATTATTCTCCAAAGTGCAGGATGCAGAGAAAACACGAACTTGTTTCTTACTCGCTCCCAGGAAAATCTCGTTATATTGGGTAACTAACAAAATTTATTTCATGAAACTTGTACGTTGGGAAAGACTTTTGTCCTCATGGCTAGGAAAAAAAGAAAGAAAAGAACATTCAAAATCTTTGAACTTACATCGTTATTCATAAGTCCGCGAAACATTTTAAAAATTCACAACAAATAAACTATGCATCGGATCATGGTAATTCTTACGCTGACAGAATCTCTCCAAGTCTTTTCGAAAGCCGCCATTGCCTGCTAATCTCAGGGATCTTCGCAACCGTATCACCGCTGCTGGGGCTCTGGTCATCCGCGATATGCTGACACGGGTGTGGGACGAAATGGATTATCGCATAGATGTCTGCCGTATGAGCAAACGTGGATACATTGAGCACCTGTGAACTGTGTAAAGGAAACTCAGTGAGTTTATCTCTATTTCAGTGTAATATAATTTGGTATCCGTTGCATAGTTTATTTATTGTAAATATTCAAAATGTTTCACGAACTTATGAATAACTCTGTATATTCGGGAGGTGTTCATTTCGAAACTCGTCGAACTGGGGCACCGTTTCCTCGAACTGGGGATTTTCATGATTTTCCACAGCCCTTCTATGAAAATGTCGAGATATTACCTCTACTAGGCAACGATCAATTCTCTCCAAATCCATATCAATTAATTATTTATCAGTCAGCCTACCAGTTCAGCGTAGTCGGTATAGCGACTGGCTGCGGGCTGGACTACAGAGGGGTCGGAGTTCGGGTCGAGGTAAGGCAAGAATGTTCTCTCCTCCACGTTCTACAGACCTGCTCTGAGGTTCACCCAACCTCCTATCCGAAGGATACTAGGGGATTTTTCCCCGGGGTAAAGCGGCCGGGGCGTGAAGCTGAGAACTCACCTCCAGCTAATGCTGAGGTCAAGAATATGTGGCTATATACATCCACTCCCCTATACGCCTTCATAGCGTGGTAGTTAATTTTGTTATTGCTAGTGGGGTGGGACTAAGTCCCTTGTACTGCGGAAAATTCTGGCCTATTGTACCAGCCCCAGATGAAAGGTGAAGGTGATTGTGGAGTAATTGGTGGAATGAAGATTGGCAGGGGAAACCGAAGTACTCGGAGAAAACCTGCCCCAGCGCCACTTTGTCCACCACAAATCCTACTTGACCAGACCCGGGATCGAACCCGGGCCGCCAGCGACTAACCGCTTGAGCTATGGCGCGGCCCAATCGAGGAGTTACCCGGAGATTGTCACGCGTTTTCATGGCAACAGAGAATAACAGAAAACAATCATTGTTCTATTTGGCGATGTCTATTCGGTCCGCATGAAGTTAGTTCCGCCCGAGATCCAGAGATTTCGAGAGGCAACAGCGAGAGATTCGTTATCAAGAAGGAGTTCAATGTGTCTGCTGTTGCAATAAAGTGTAGCTGCAATAGAGACGTCCAATAAATGCAGTCGTCATATCTAGAACCCACAATTATTAGTCACGCCCTCCCTCTTACACGCGACACTGTTTTACTTCTCCAGGTTGTCCAATTTAATTCCTCTGTCCTATTCCAATTATGAACTTTCCGGAAGTGACGCAGTACTATTAGGAAGGGTACAACCCCATCTCATCATCTCTAGACAACCGGAAACTGACGCGAGGCAAGAATAATCCCGAGTCGTCTCGACAGGAGGCCTCAGCTGTCCCATCCCTTTGAGGTGAGGTACGTAGCCTCCGACTTGGCCTTGCGGGTGGGAAACGAGTTGTTGGCTCACCGCTCACTAACATAGTTGCTTTAAATATGAAGTCACTGTACAGTTTATCGAGCAAAGAGACCATAGTTGATTAAAACACACGTAGCATAAACAGGATAGAAGAGGAATATATACACTGCCGGTCACGGTAGTCGAGCGCTCTAAGGCATGCACTGTCTTCGCTCGCTCGTAAGCCGGGATCGTGGGTTCGAATCCTACTCAAGGCATGGAAGTTTGTGTGCCTTTTTCTGTGTTTGTCTACAGGTAGAGGCCTTGCGACGAGCTGATCACTCGCCCAAGGAGTCCTACCGCATGTGTAAGATCTAGAAAAACCGAAGTGAACGGAGTTCATGTAGGTAGGCCTAAGCACACTGGGGCTGTAGTAGCAAGAAGAAGAAGAAGAAATATATATAGTATATACACAGTATACTGGTGGGAAAGCCAGAAGGAAAGAGAGCACTGGGAAGACCAAGACGTAACTAGGTGGACAAGGTTAAAATTTATCTTAGAGAGATAGGCTGGGATGGGATGGTTTGGATTGGATTGATCTGACTCAGAATATGGACCAATGGAGGGCTCTTGTGAACACGGTAATGGATCTTTGGGTTCCATATAATTCTGGGAAGCCCTTGAGTAGCTGCATGATTGGATGATTAGCAAGGACACAATTACAAGAAGTTATTTAGTTAGTCACTTGATAACATTCTAGAAATGGGACAAACAGGACCAGGTGCACTCAGAGGTACTAAGGGAGGGGCCAAGTTGTGTGTGAATGAAGTGTAGGGCTTCATTTCATAATAGAAAAAAGACTTACTGTATAATCATTCGTTTCACACTGGTAATACCGCATAAGCGAATGTCGTTTAACAGAGCGCTGAGTGTATTGTTACTGATACCCGTGTGGAGCGGGTTAGAATACCGACACCATAGTAATGCGGTCCATAGGACACGCAAAGGGAACCTGGTGCCTGGGGGGATAACCGGGCCCCCCCTATACTGAGGGACATAAAGACAAGGACCCGGCAAGGGTCACGAACTTGCTCCGTAAATGCTGACGTCAAGAATGGTAGAGCCATTCCTCCACTCTCACATACGCCTTAATGGCGCACTGCTTAATTAATTAGGCAGATATTTATCCCTGGCACTACACCCCCAGTTGGCCTAGGCCTACCTCCATGAACTTCTCCGTTCACTTCGGTTTTCCTAGATCTTACAAATTCGGTAGGACTCCTTGGGCGGGTGATCAGCTCGTCGCAAGGCCTCTACCTGTACACAAACACAGAAAAACGCACACACACAAACTAAACATCCATGCCCTGAATGGGATTTGAACCCACGATCCCGGCTTCCGAGCGAGCGAAGACAGTACATGCCTCAGACCGCTCGGCTACCGTGACCGGCAGTGTATAAGAATAATATATAAGAATTCAGTTCGTACGTCACAGGAAACAGATCCGAACCCACGATCCCGGCTTCCGCGCGAGCGAAAACAGTACATGCCTTAGACCGCTGGGCTACCGAGAACGGCAATTAGGCAGATACAACTTTATATTTTACAGTAATATATGAAGCTACAGACGTGAGTGGGACGGCGAAATTTGTTAAGTTTAGCGAAATCGAAAAGGAATTCAGTATAACCGAGGATGTATTTGTTTTAATGCCACTGAAAGGGTCCACTAATAAAATAGTGTTCATCAAATTGCATGAAGACTTGATCTCCAATGGCTGGCTAGTGTTAGTCTAAACATAAGCTGCATACTTACTTACTCATGAAGCTGAGCCCTTCTTCAGTAGCCGGTAATTCTGCAGCTACTCAAGAATTTCCCAGCATTGTACGGAATCCGAAAGTTCAGCACCGTGTTCACAAGAGCCCTCCACTGGTTTCTATCCTCAGCCATGTCAATCCAATCCATACCATCTCATCCTATCTCTTTAAGACCAATTTTAATATTGTCATCCCAGTGGTCTCTTTCCTTCTGAAACAAAAGCTGCCTAAAGATTTTAATTACTTGTGTTTCTTCCGAATGCATTTCTTTACTATACTGGGGATCCGAAGATGTAACGAGTTCTTCCTCTGGCAGTATCAGGTATAATGGTTCCCGCGGGGAGCGAAATTTATGTGATAAGAAAAGGAACAGTCACCATGCCGAGCCAAGGGCTTCGCCTTTCACTTAAATCTGAGAGAGTGGGTTACATTTATAGCAGAAACTTGTACAGGGTCCGCCCTGTAACGAAATTACTTCTGAGTGTGAAATACGACCAAAGTACAAGGACTTGAGTTAAATCGTCGCAAGAATTTATGTTAAAAAATTCTTGTTTCTTATTTCTGAATGCACCTGACATGTTTCAGCTGTTTACGGAAAAGACACGAAGTGTAGTGTGACCCGGCCTCTGCGGTCTAGTGACCAGAGTTCCTGGCTACAGATCCAGAGGTCCGGGTTCGATTCCCGGCGCTACCAGATTTTCTGTGAATTAGTGGGTGTGGAACGGGGTTCACTCAGGCTCGTGAGGATAATTGAGGAGCTATTTCAAGGAAATAGCGGCTCCGGTCTTGAAAACCGAAAGTAACGGCCGTGGGGATTCGTTGCGCTGACCACGGTACACCCTCTATCCGCAAAAGTTGGCACTAACTTCGCCGAAAACGGCGGTTGCACGGTCGGTATAGTTCGCTTGCAGACTAAAGGCCACGGAGTTTGTATTTCTTGTTTTGTAGTTTATAGTTAGAACAAAAACAGACAAAAAATTTCAATATGAGTTTGTATGACGGCTAATTTTTCGCTTTATGAATTAAAGACAAACATGAAGAATGCCGTAATCTGGGATGTGGCACCATGTAGATCTTATGTAAACCGGCGTTTCGGAGGAACATATCGCCTCCACCTTCAAGATAGAAAATTCCGCTTGCGAGTAACCATTGTTAGTAGCAGCTACCTGGTAACGCATCAAAAATGAAGTAAGCAGAGAAGGTATGACATAAAAGAGGAAGGTACGCCTTACAATTACACAGTTCAATTTCAGAGAAATATAGTGATGTGGTATGGATTGGATTAATTTGGCTCAGGACTGGGATCACTGGCGGGATCTTGTGAACACTGTAATAAACTTTCTGGTTCCTTAAAATTTTTGAGAAGCTGAGCGACTGGCGGCTTCTCAAGAAAAATTCAGCACCATGGAGTCAGTTATCACCATGTTCCTTTTTACTTATTGATCCAGTCTCGGGCTGGCAGATCTGCTCTGCTCTGCTCTGTTCGCGGCAACATAACGCGTTATATTTGTCGCAATAAGATGGAGTGGGGAGCTCTCACTAGCAAGCTAAGTAACTTTATAAAATATTCAGAAATGCTAACGCTGGTTTTGGGTAGTGATAGATAACTTGACGCCCTGTAATGCATAATGCAGGGCTGTACAGAGTGAAAACCATAAGTCACGTCAAGCGGTACAGTCAGGGAGCCCTTCCTTGGATCTGTCAACCCTAGTCTTACACAAAACTTACTAGACAGCAAACGTAACTGGTCTGAACTCTGCCTTCCATAAAGGCGTCTCGAAGCTGGGGCACGCCTTGCCTGAGGAAGAGGAACAGGAGGGAGGAGATGTTGATGATTATGAAGAGAAAGATGTAATGAAATGTACAGTCTAAAACGTGAAGTATGAAAACTGACACAAAGACATTGCATATACTTTCTCTTATAGTCACTTAGCATTCCGAAACTAATATTATTTGTTTCTATTGAAAGTAAAATTAAGCCACGGAGGATCATTCTATATGCAGGGCAAAATACATGAGTACGCTTTCCTCTCAGTTGGAATATAAGATAAAAGATAAAGCTGTTCTGTATTTAACTAATTAAGTACTACGCCATGAAGGCGTATGGGGAAGTGGATGTATAAATCCACACTTTCTTAACCTTGGCACTAGATGCAGGTCAGTGGTCAGCTTCACGCCCAGGCCGCTTTACCCCCGGGGTAAAAGCCACCGGTATCCATTGTATAGGAGGCTGTGCGGGCACCACAGCCGGTCTGGACGACATGGAGAAGTGAAAATTCTTTCCCTTATCGCAATTTGAACTCCGACCTCTTGGTTACCCAACCAGTCACTATACCGACACTAAATATCACTGTTTCATTATTGTTTATGATATGACATTATGTATTCTTAGTTTCTCTAGGATACTTCCTGCAATAGGAATTCCAAGATTAGATTCAAGTTATTCAACAACTTTCGTAATAATTTGATTTCACTGGCTACACAACCCCCTTGGGTCCAGCCTCTGATTCTTCAGTTTTATGACCATTTTACGGACTGTAGGACTCCTTGGATGAGTAATCAGCTCGTCGCAAGGCCGCTACCTAAACATAGGGCAACATAAACACAGAATAAACACATACACATAACAAAACATCAATGACTTGTATGGGATTCGAACCCACGATCCCGGTTTTCGGACAAGCGAAGACAGTACATGCCTTGGACCACTGGGTTAACGTGACCGGCTTCGTTATACGTTCGGCTTTGTAATTAACGTCCATAAAATATGATATATCGAAATCATATGGCTTCAGTTTTGAAATTGGGGAATTGAATGTGGCCACATGTTACGGATCGTGACTGAGTCCTACAGAGAGTATGCCATTTGAGGCCAGTTAACTGTATTTGTTTAATGTTTACTTAACAAAGTTATCAATAGTTGAGATCATGACTTGCCGAATTATTAAGACTGTTACTGATTAATGGGCTTTACAACAATGTAAATGAAACTGGTCCTGAAATAATTTGTAGGAATTCTCCTGGCGCATGCGTGGAGGAACTGAAGCACCACGAGAAACTACAATCCGTACAGGCAATCTCAGGACATTAACCTGAACCCGAGATCTCATGAACAGGACATTATGAAATCCCTGTTATCACCCACTCACTCGTGGAGCTGAGCCCTTCTTGAGAAGCCGCCAATTGTGCAGCTACTCGAGAACTTGCCAGCATTTTATGGAACCCAAAAGTTCATTACCGTGTTCACAAAGTCTTCCAGCGGTCCCTATCCTGAACCACATCAATCCAATCCATACCATCCCAACCTATCTCTCTTAAGATCAATTTTAATATGGGTCACCCATCTACGCGTTGGTCTTCTCAGTGGTCTCTTTCGTTCTGGATTTCCAACCAATATTTTATATGCCCTGTTACTTATAGTATCGTTAAGCTATAAATAAGGTAAGTAGTTAAGGTGATACAATAAAGTCTGAAATATACAGTAATTATTTCCACGGAAATGGTGTACACAGCTGTGGACAGATTCAACCTGTGATGCAACGGAAACGTGGCTGTTGTGAGGTAAGCCTGTGTTGTGCGCCGTGGTGTCTAATTAAAGGCCGTGAGAGTCGACATCTCAGCTCCCCCCTGCTCGCCCTCCCCCCCCCCAAGTTTACCACAGCCGCATACGAAACTTTGCAATACCACGTGACGAGCTCCAGCAATATGCAATCGTAAATTAAAGCTGATTACGTTAACCACATCTCCGTTCCAACTCACAGTGCAACTGTGTTCATATTCATTCAAATTAGGGGGCTCAGTAGGCGCGAACACTTCAATATTCGCATGTAGAACCGTCATGAATGTCATAAACCTAGCTCATGCCACCATTCCACTAGTTGCAGTAATTTATGGGGCCTACAGTATCAGTGCCACGTCCACAAAACCCAGGCACTGGGCCTTATTCTGAGATAGAAAAATTCAGTCCACATATTAATGTTCTGTTTCTTAAAGATGCAGTTTAATATAGGGCGTTCAATGATCGAGGAAACGTGGCTGCAGCGTGGATCGAATAAAACATTTCTCAGAGACTGCTGATGTAACTACCGATAAAGGAATGAGTCATTATCGTCCAATGCACGCCCAGGTTTTCCGAGTGGTCTAAGTTTTTTATGTATACTTCCCAGAACTTTAAATGTAATTCCCTCCGCCTTACCCATTCTGTTGTTCAATTGCCAATTACCATTTCCATAATGAAAAAAGGGGCTTATATTTTCTTCGTTGTGTATGTGCTTGCTTTGAATTATAGGGCTAGGCCAGAAATGTTTCCAGAATTCTTTTTAGTTTATTTTTAATTTTATTTCCTCTTTCATATGTAATAAGTCACGATGTATAGAGTTCCTATCTCACAACCTATATTAAAACAGCAAGTTAATATAGTGAGCTTAAATTCGTTAAAATCCAGATTATATGAAATTTTGTGGGAAGAAATATGGGTACAGGACCCGCAGCTAGTTTTTCATACAGAAATCGATGACTCTCCAAACACAAATTCTTACATTCTTCTATGGTGCCATGAAACAGCCGTAAGCAATAAAGTCATTTGGTTCTCTGCTGGGAAGTTTCAAGGCTTTGTTACACCCTTCAGATATCCCAGTCTTTTGATTAAAGGAGAGAAAAGTGAAAACATGGCCTTTCCAGAAAGGCTACAGGGTAAATTCATGTTTCCTAATTCATTGCCAAGCCCTGCCATTGCAGCTGCAAGACAATATTGCTCTTTATATGGTTGCGAACAAACGCTTGTATCGCAGCTGTGATACAGAGTGCATTCAGTTTTCTGTGAGTTAACAGCGAATTTGAATACTGTAGTTTCATTTTATCATACAATGGTAATGAAACGTTGTTTGGAACACGATGAAATTAAAAGGCAGTGTAAGGTATGAGGCGTGGGACTGTGCTTTCTCGGGTGCTTGAAGGAGTATTACACAAAGGCGAGATTCAGTTACATGACGCGGGGGTTTAAGCCTGTATATACGTCGAGCAGATAAGAGCAAAAAAATAATGTACGTATATTGAATATTAATCTATTTACAACTAAATATACAGGATTGTGTATATGCTTCTACTAGCGGAGGGTGCGCGCGCTTCCGCTAGCTGAGTTTAAATGCCCAGTTGCCCAAATTGGGATACTTTTGCCAAGTCCATACTCATCACTGGCCCGATCGGGGCACTTCGGTGTTAAAGGTTAACCTCATTTTTAACAGAAATCTTAAAAAAAATAATTGATATTAATATTCTCATATTTGATGTATATTTTCTGGGTTTTCATATTAACTCAGCCTCGGTCGGCAGGGCCAAATAAGGCAAATTTCCACAGTGACTAACATTGACGGCTTCCACATGACATCAGCCAAGAGGACTGGAAGAAAATGCTTCGATAAGTTTAATCATACTTCTGGGTATTCCAGCCCCACCGATGGTGTCTTTACATGTCACGCATCAGCTTTGGGTATGCCTCGTCGTTCACTACATCGGATTCTACATGAAGAGTTACAATTTAAGCCCTACAAAATAATGACTGTCCAGCAGCTGGCCGAAGGAGATTTTGCACAACGCAGTGTTTTGTGAGGAAATTTTCATCATTCTTACAGAACATGCTAACGACGGGGTAATGATGAGTGACGAAGCACATTTCCATCTGAATGGATTTGTTAACAAACAAAACTGCCGGTTCTGGTCAGCGGAGAACCCACGAGGTACACCAAATACTTCTCCACAGCTCAAAAGTGACAGTATGGTGCGGGGTTTCTAAGTTAGGGATCGTTGGTCCTTACTTTTTTGAAGAGGGGGAGACTGCAGTTACAGTGGCAGAGAACACCGCTTCCAACATATCTTCTATTGTTGCGTCACGTGACTACCGCACGGACCGCGTGGCAACACCGCTTCCCGCAGCTCTCCTATTGTGGCGTGGCGTCACCGTGGACGTGTT
The DNA here is from genome assembly GCF_002891405.2 of Cryptotermes secundus. Lineage (NCBI taxonomy): Eukaryota > Metazoa > Arthropoda > Insecta > Blattodea > Kalotermitidae > Cryptotermes > Cryptotermes secundus. The sequence continues at coordinate 241,377 of NW_019743661.1, forward strand.
CCTCTGTCGTGTGTGTACAGGCCATTACATAGCAACGCATCTACATGCTACAACATATATATATATATATATATATTGTCCAGTGTTGTGTCTGTCTGATGCGAAAAATAACTTCACGCCCCTCTTGGATCTAGCGAATTTATTGCACACTTTTATCCATACTTACACAATTCACAATTTCAGTGTCCCAACTACTTCTTCTGCTATAGTCACTTTCAGACTTCAACTGTCTTCGACGGCTATATTTCAACTCTGTATGAACACTGTCCTGTGTTTCAACTGTACTCGACGACTGCTACAATTCAACTCACTTCGGCAGCTACTATATTTCAACTTAACTGCCTGTCAGAGTCAGAGTCAGAGTCAGAGTCAGAGTCAGAGTCAGAGTTACATTGCGACTGACGGTCAGTCAGTCAGTAAGTCTTGGTGTCGAGCCCCATTTGGGGCTCATAACCAGATATTGATTATTATCGTTTGACGGTTACGGTCTTGTTTCTGTGGGGCGCCTTCTCTGACGAGAGAACGGGTCTGTCTTTTGCATATGGTGCTGGCTCTTGCCAGCGCAGTCTTACTCGGGTCCGAGTCCCTTGGGACTCGCGATCATATTTTACTGTCTCAGAATTGAGACTTGAGAGAGAGAGAGAGAGAGAGAGACACACACACAAACACACACTTACGGATCATCTTCAGAGGGAACATAAATACTTATTCGGAAACCACCATCACAATAGATGTTCTGATTGCTAAATTACATACACACATAATGCCTGGTGAATTGATCCCCTTTATATAAGCCTCTCGCGGACCGCACAGAAAACAGCCTATACTCTTGGACGTGTTTACCGACTGACTGCCTAGTAACGGTCGCTGCACGGACTCCACTGTTGCATGACGTCACAGCCTAGCGGGGAGGGGTGTTTACCGAGCGTTGCGTAGTGACGGAATGAGTGGGGATATGTGACGTCACTCGCACTTCCTGTTGCGCTATCCAAGCGTTCACAGAGTTGTCGCCCAGCAACGAGCCGATACAACGCGCAACTCTCCCGTTGCGCGCGTCCCGAGGCCTCTGTGGCTCAACAGTTCTATATCGTAAAGACAAGATAGTATTAAAATGCATGTTGAAAAATACATCTTTAAGAATGGGGAGTGAATTCAGCTAGTCCCTGATAAGGCTACTTGGTGGAATCTCATGAATATAGTAACAAACTTTCGGGATCAGTAAAGGAAGGGAACTTCTTTACTTGATTAATAATTAATCTCTTCTCGTGAAGGACTTTGCTCCATGAAGTTGGTTCATGAAACGAAGAGATTACGACACCCCCAAACTTAGCTCTTACATATTCCTCAGGATTTCATGTTCCCGTCAATAACAGCATAACTAACCAAGGTAAATGTGATCTTAAAGACATTTCAGATTCATTTAGAATCAACAAGAACATTGTTCATATCTTTTGAAAAATATTCATGAAAGCAAAATATTTTTCGTGGTTGCCAGATTCTTAATTTACATTACCCCAAAGATTACTATGTAATCCTTCGAAATTTTTAAATTAGAATTACTGTGAGATTCAACATTAACCCTTAGCGAAAAGGACATTATTGTTACGGTGACGCCAAGTTCTCATTTAAGATACCGCAAAAAGCGAAATGTCAAGATCAATTTGCATTTAATTCAATTCTAAAGTTAGAATCTCAAAGTGAAAACTGGATTAACGTGGGGGGGGGCACAGTAAGTAGAATGCTCTCTGGAATATATTTGCTTGAATGAGAACATTTATCTCTATATGAATTTTCCATTAATTAGCTGAAGTTTCTTTTCACGTTTTGTTTATTTCGGTTATTTTTATATAAAACTATTTGTGTTCTTCGAGTTTTGGAAAAGAAAAATAGTTCAACAAACTTGTTGAGAGAACTGTACCATATATTCCGTTTGAACACTAACTTTGCCTGTGATAATAGATGTCGTCAGTATCGCTGTTCTCTGAGACTCCAGCTTGACATTACTGAAAGCTAAAAACATGGCTTCATGAACGTTTTTCTTAGAATTAATTTATTTACCCCTGCTACGGCTGTTTACAGTACATGAAAGACAATAAATTACAAAAATGAAATGTTCTAAACTGAATTTCGTCTATTGGTTTCATGCCATTCGAATTCTCCATACTTCATTTCACGTCTCATGTGGTTCGGCGACCAATGTTTTCTGCAGAGCCTGGAGGACTACACTGAACTACACTGTACCGAACTGCCGATGCAAAATACAAAGAATATGATCATCAAACGATGCCGCTTCTGACATATTCGACAAGAGTATGGGGGCACGCGGTTGACGCACTATGCTACAAGCCGGAAGGTCGCGGGTTCGATCCGTAGTGAGGTCATTAGATTTTTCAAATGACCTAATCCTTCCAGCTGCACTATGGCCCTGGGGTCGACTCAGCCTCTAACAGAAATGAACACCAGTAACCTTCCTGGGGATTAAAGGGCGGCCGGCTTGTAAGGCTGACAACCTCACCTCCATCTGTGAGCCGATTGTCTAGAAAATGTGGCAGCCTCGACGTCTCACATCCCTATGGGCCTCCACAGACTGTTACAGGGATAGCTTTACCTTTTACCTTTTACTCGACAGCTGAATAGTTCCAATTTCGCCTGGAATACTGATCAATTTTGCTGCTGTTTATTGTGGCTTCCTCGGGTCCATCGAGGCAAATTCCAGGAGAGAGTCTTGAAACAGGTCACAGAATATTTCTCCCTAACCGTTTCAGTCAGTTATGCCACTAATTTATAGGAGAATTATATAATCCTACAACAGGATATCTTGTGGAGGTAATGGAATGGCTACGAAACAAGTAGCAGTACGAGATAGTAAGAGACATATGCAGCATGTGGTCGCAGGTATTTGAGTAAGAGACAGACCAGGAAATCGGCAGAAAGGATTATTTCTACGTACTTCATGAAATATTGAATTCAGATATTTTTGGTCTCCTTACTTCTAAGAGTAAACTTGTCCCTGTGCTTAACTAATTAAGAACTATGCCATGTGGGCGTATGGGGGAGTGGATGCATAGATCCACATTTTCTTGACCTTGGTATCAGCTGTGGTCAGCATCACGCCTCGGCCGCTTTACCCCAGGGAAAGAGCCACCGGTACCCATTAGATAGGACGTTGGGTGGACCCCAGAGCCGGTCTGGACGACGTGGAGAACAAAAAATTCTTCATTCTACCGGGACTCGAACTGCGACCTCTCGGCAATCCAGCCCGTAGCCGGTCGCTATACCGACAGCGCTATCCCGGCTCCCCTTCTAACACAGAAATAACATATCTGACTTGTTCGACGATCTCGGGAGTAGGCGCGAGTGTTTCGGCTTCACAACCCGACGTGGACAATCTCTGTCCTCACTGACAGACACGACTTAACATAAGCTACAGCGAATACGGCCATCAGATGGGAAACAAGCGCGGTATGAAGTTTCCTTCGTGAAAAACAAAGAAAGTGGGACAGAGTTCAATGTTCAGCGCAATGTGCGGTCTTCTGATTGGCGCGCAGAGAGCTCAGCACGGAGCCGGAAAAAGCGGCACACGCAAACATAAGCAATAAAACCACTGTAGTTGCTGTGTCTGCACCTTCTGAATAACAGCATCTTGCCGAAGTATTGAGGGGCAGGCGGTGTGTAGTTTGTGGTCAGCGTTCCTGGCTACAGATCCAGAGGTCCGGGTTCGATTCCCGGCTCTACCAGAATTTTTCTGAGAAGTAGTGGGTCTGGAACGGGGTCCACTCAGCCTCGTGATGATAACTGAGGAGCTATTTCAACGACATAGCGCCTCCGGTCTAGAAAACCGAAATTAACGGCCGTGGGGATTCGTTGCGCTGACCACGCGACACCCTCTATCCGCAAAAGTTGGTACTAAACTTCACCGACAAGGGGCGGTAGCTCGGTCAGTATATTTCGCTTGCGGACTAAAATCACGTAGTTTGTTTTGGTGAGATAAGCAGAAGGGTTGTAGAAGTCTCTCACTTTAACAATATATGGCACTGTCAAGAAAGAAAGTTTTTTGGAGGAAACTATAAATATTCCAAAAAATATTCTACAGTCAAAGAAATGTGGAGAAAAAATCACTAATTTTATATGGACGATCAAATTATAATTCGGTGGAATTTTTTATTGCTCAACGAAATATTTCAGATACACGAACACATTATTCTTGTAATTATATCGCAACATTCCAATAAAAATATCTTGATGACATTTGGGGCGTTTGAGTGGATTTCACGAAAGGTCTGCTGAGATAAATTGATGCGCTCTTTAAGCTCCATTCATGTCTTTATCTTATTTTGATGCTTTATCGGACAAGAAAGCAAAAATAACTGCCTGAAAAAACTATAATCATTCCAAGATTTTGTTCAGTTGAATATAAGGAACAAAGTCAGTGGTTAGAAGTGCGCTGTTCAATTTCAAATGAAACTCTTGACACTCTACAATGCCTATAGAAATATTTCACACACACACAGTGGATTGGAGTTCTGTAATTTTGAATTAATAATGCGATATCATAACGTATGAGGATAGCGGATTAACATTCCATCAGCTGCAGCTATATAACATAGGATATTTTTCTTTGACGGATAATAAAATTCGGCCATTGCTGTTCCCATGTTACAAGTTCACATCATCAAATATTCTTACTGCTGATAACATGGAGCTGATAGCTTTCACTCTGACGTGGACGCTAATAATGATATTTTCATGACATATAAATCGTCCAACTAATGTTTGTAATTTTAAAGACAGTTTTTGATAAACAGATTGATAAACGCATAAAGATTTATAATCCTGTTGAGGAGGATGAAATCTAAAAAGTCGGAAATATATTAAAATAGATTTCCTTAACGATGCCTGTAAACAAATGTTATTACTGAATAATTGAGAAACACAGATCAGGTTCCAAATCTCATATAATTTGAGACATGCTGGCATATAAACATTCAGCAATGCTTTGCTTCTATATACTCACGTGTTCCCTGGTTCGTCGGTTCTCTAAAGAAACTGGCGTTCATTAAGTCCAATCTTCTTCATTTCATCCGGCATCTGTTGCTGGGTTTCTTAAGACATCCTCATTTACAGGGCGAGGATATTAACCACAGGTTCACTTCCCAACCTGAAGGACCAGGGCTAGTTTTCGTTTAGCCCTAACCATTTGGCCTCTCTAGCATGGCTGACCCTACCACGAGCTTACGCCCCCGCCAGCAAAACTTTCCAGGTGATCAGAACTCCAAAAATTCGGCACAACTTCAAGAGTCCTTCTTCTACACTTACCGGATACACCGAAATATGACTGCTGCAGTAAGGAAGGGATCAGTGTCAGAGGCTGAAGAAAAGGAGTCCCGAAGTTACATTACGTATTTTGCAAACTGTAGTCTCTCAGTCAAGCCTGACTGAGACAGCATCTCAATGAATGTACTAAAGGAGTCCTTCAAACAGTTCATTTTCATACGAAATGCGAGGTTATTTTTACAACTAAAAGTACTATACGAAAATAGCAGGTATCGAGTTAATGATTTCGTGGCTCAGGTTTGTATCTTACAGTTAGCCTTGATCGACTTCGTTCCCTGTTCTTCCTGTTTTGTTATATATATATATAAAGTAGGTCAAATTTTAATGTTTCTAATGCAGTTGATCTATTCAATATCAGTAGCTCATTCGGTGTAGCAACTAGGTCATGGGCTGACTGACCAAGGAGTCGGGGTTCGATTGCCAGTAGAAGCAAGAGATTGTTCTCAACACCATAAAGTTCAGATCGCCTCTGGAGCCTAGCAAGCCTCGTATTTCTCTCAACACCATAAATTTCAGATCGTCTCTGGAGCCTACCAAGCCTCGCGTTTTTCTCCACACCTTAAATTTGAGATCGCCTCTGGAGCCTAGCCAGCCTCGTAATTCCTCTCCACACCATAAAGTTCAGATCGCGTCTGGAGCCTAGCAAGCCTCGCATTTTCTCCACACCATAAAATTCAGATCGTCTCTGGAGCCTACCAAGCCTCGCGTTTTTCTCCACACCTTAAATTTGAGATCGCCTCTGGAGCCTAGCCAGCCTCGTAATTCCTCTCCACACCATAAAGTTCAGATCGCGTCTGGAGCCTAGCAAGCCTCGCATTTTCTCCACACCATAAAATTCAGATCGTCTCTGGAGCCTACCAAGCCTCGCGTTTTTCTCCACACCTTAAATTTGAGATCGCCTCTGGAGCCTAGCCAGCCTCGTAATTCCTCTCCACACCATAAAGTTCAGATCGCGTCTGGAGCCTAGCAAGCCTCGCATTTTCTCCACACCATAAAATTCAGATCGTCTCTGGAGCCTACCAAGCCTCGCGTTTTTCTCCACACCTTAAATTTGAGATCGCCTCTGGAGCCTAGCCAGCCTCGTAATTCCTCTCCACACCATAAAGTTCAGATCGCGTCTGGAGCCTAGCAAGCCTCGCATTTTCTCCACACCATAAAATTCAGATCGTCTCTGGAGCCTACCAAGCCTCGCGTTTTTCTCCACACCTTAAATTTGAGATCGCCTCTGGAGCCTAGCCAGCCTCGTAATTCCTCTCCACACCATAAAGTTCAGATCGCGTCTGGAGCCTAGCAAGCCTCGCATTTTCTCCACACCATAAAATTCAGATCGTCTCTGGAGCCTACCAAGCCTCGCGTTTTTCTCCACACCTTAAATTTGAGATCGCCTCTGGAGCCTAGCCAGCCTCGTAATTCCTCTCCACACCATAAAGTTCAGATCGCGTCTGGAGCCTAGCAAGCCTCGCATTTTCTCCACACCATAAAATTCAGATCGTCTCTGGAGCCTACCAAGCCTCGCGTTTTTCTCCACACCTTAAATTTGAGATCGCCTCTGGAGCCTAGCCAGCCTCGTAATTCCTCTCCACACCATAAAGTTCAGATCGCGTCTGGAGCCTAGCAAGCCTCGCATTTTCTCCACACCATAAAATTCAGATCGTCTCTGGAGCCTACCAAGCCTCGCGTTTTTCTCCACACCTTAAATTTGAGATCGCCTCTGGAGCCTAGCCAGCCTCGTAATTCCTCTCCACACCATAAAGTTCAGATCGCGTCTGGAGCCTAGCAAGCCTCGCATTTTCTCCACACCATAAAATTCAGATCGTCTCTGGAGCCTACCAAGCCTCGCGTTTTTCTCCACACCTTAAATTTGAGATCGCCTCTGGAGCCTAGCCAGCCTCGTAATTCCTCTCCACACCATAAAGTTCAGATCGCGTCTGGAGCCTAGCAAGCCTCGCATTTTCTCCACACCATAAAATTCAGATCGTCTCTGGAGCCTACCAAGCCTCGCGTTTTTCTCCACACCTTAAATTTGAGATCGCCTCTGGAGCCTAGCCAGCCTCGTAATTCCTCTCCACACCATAAAGTTCAGATCGCGTCTGGAGCCTAGCAAGCCTCGCATTTTCTCCACACCATAAAATTCAGATCGTCTCTGGAGCCTACCAAGCCTCGCGTTTTTCTCCACACCTTAAATTTGAGATCGCCTCTGGAGCCTAGCCAGCCTCGTAATTCCTCTCCACACCATAAAGTTCAGATCGCGTCTGGAGCCTAGCAAGCCTCGCATTTTCTCCACACCATAAAATTCAGATCGTCTCTGGAGCCTACCAAGCCTCGCGTTTTTCTCCACACCTTAAATTTGAGATCGCCTCTGGAGCCTAGCCAGCCTCGTAATTCCTCTCCACACCATAAAGTTCAGATCGCGTCTGGAGCCTAGCAAGCCTCGCATTTTCTCCACACCATAAAATTCAGATCGTCTCTGGAGCCTACCAAGCCTCGCGTTTTTCTCCACACCTTAAATTTGAGATCGCCTCTGGAGCCTAGCCAGCCTCGTAATTCCTCTCCACACCATAAAGTTCAGATCGCGTCTGGAGCCTAGCAAGCCTCGCATTTTCTCCACACCATAAAATTCAGATCGTCTCTGGAGCCTACCAAGCCTCGCGTTTTTCTCCACACCATAAAATTCAGATCGCCTCTGGAGTCTAGCAAGCCTCGTATTTTTCTCCACATCATAAAGTTCAGATCGCCTCTGGAGCCTAGCAAGCCTTGCATTTTTCTCCACACCATAAATTTCAGATCGCCTCTGGAGCCTAGCCAGCCTCGTGTTTTTCTCCACACCATAAAGTTCAGATCGCCTCTGGAGTCTAGCCAGCCTCGTATACATTGAGTGCCGGAGGGAGGGGGTAAAGCATGAGGGGCATAAAGCTGACTACTCACATCCATTTACAGCTGATGTTAAAAATGTTGGAGCTGCACCTTCACTCCTCTCTACGTCTTCTTGTTGTGATGCTTAATTATTTAACCCCAGAAATAAATTGACCTCTTTATGTAGCATAATACACTACATGGGGGATGCCGTCATCGCAAGTCATCTTCAAAGTACATCGGGGAGAACTAAAGGCGTAAATCATAGATTCGGGTGGGATATAAATGTCCGAGCCCCGTGTTTGTGTTGTGACACTGTGCGCCTGCGTGGTTGCCGCACAGCTGAAGAGCACAGAAGCGACAAATATGGAAGTGAGCGGGCGATCTTCACTTGTTGATATTATCTCCTTTACGGCTGTGTCTATTCGGGATCTTCCAAAACACAGGCCTATGCACTTACATGAAATCCAGAGATAATCTAGATTTGTACTTTCTGTTGTGGTGAAATGTGATTATGAAAAGACTAAATTATTACGAAAGAAACCTTATGAAAACAAAACAATAGCGTGAAATGCATTGTAATCGCTGTAATAACGCTCTGTAGATATGAATGCAAGAATCAGGTTTAAAGAAGCCAGACACTGTTCTCAGTCCCTTGACTAAACCCTTTGAAGAATGTTGTCTACCTGAAAGGTTTAACGTGGCAGCGAGTACAATTTTGAAGTATATAAAAGCACAGAGCACAAAAAACACCAATTCTCCCCAATCGCTGAAGAGTTTTCAACATTTTCTCAAAGTTTCCCTGCGCCATCAAATGTGAACAGATTTTGTTCCGATAAAAAGCTTGTATTTCCCTTTCAAGCTGGCTTCTGAAGAGGACGCGCTTTTAACAGATAGACCGGAGAAGTCCAACCGGTTGTATAAGAAATACTTCCCTAATAGCTATAAAGTTAATTTAGTGAATTACGGATTCTACTTAAAGACCGGATCAATTCAACTGGAATTGAGGAAAGACAAAGAGAGATAGAGATAATCAGAATGCGAAACATTTTCTACTATTAATTATTAACTAAACTAGGTAACTGACTTCATGGAGCTGAGCCCTTCTTGAGGTGCCGCCAATTCTGCAGCTACTCAAGAACTTCCCAACATTTTATGGAAATCGAAGGTTCATTACCGTGTTCACACAAGACCTCCAATGGTCTCTATTTTGAGCCAGACTGATCCAGTCAATTCCACCTTCATTTATTTATCTAAGATCCATTTTAATATTGTTCACCCACCTACGTCTTCGTCTTCCTACTGGTTTTTTTCCTTCTGGCTTTCCCACCCACATCCTATGTGCATTATTCTTCTCCCCATTCGTGCAACATTCCCTGACCATCTTTTCCTCCTTGACTTTATCACTCTGATTATAATTGGAGAAGAGCATATTTAGGAATTAATTACACGACTCTAATATCAGTTATCCAGTACCCAAAGTAACTGCATAGTTGAACAATCTTAGCAGCCGTAGTTAACAGTTTTACTGCAGAACATTAAGCAAACATTCCTAGGACATCATAATTTCATAATTCAGTGCAACCTCCATAATGCGAACTAAGTAAGAAATGGTGTGCTCGGACTGCTGGATTTTAAGTGAAAATATTTTTAGAAATAATTATTCAAAAAGATTTATAGGTACGTTTTATGTATAAACATAAATGTTTGCCTACAAGCTGTGTTCTGGGTAAGCGGTAACCGGGTTACGTATTTCATCACCCTGAGTGGCAGGTTCGTTAACGCTTAATGTCACGTTTCATAAGAATTCAATTTTACTGCAAGGAAGTAAAATAACTAAATAAAATTAATTATATTTAGAGGTTCAAATTGTTAGCCTATTTTCTTATTTTGAAAACAAAACTACCGCATTTGTGTGACTACAACACTTATTGTTTCAGTAAAGAATAACATTGCTTTTATGCGTTGTTCTACAAGACAGTATTCCTTTGTCGGCCATCTTGTGCAAACTGGCGCATGAGCAGGAACAGCGCGACACCAGCGCGCTCGGGAAGAGTAAGAACTAATATCCATGATCTACTATGGTACCATGTTAGAAATCATCGTTCACTGCTTGTTTGAATATTTAATAACAAATCAAATACTCGATCAATTCGTGTGCCATCCTGTGATAGTAGACTTATGAGATGCCCTTGCTTCATGTCTGGGCGCGCGTGATTGTGTGTGTATCCCCAAACTAGTGCACTCCTGAACCGATCTTCATGAAACTCGGTACGTTTTATAATGCCACCTGATTCCATATCGCTGGCGTACTACATAAATCCCTCCCAACAGTAATACCAACACCGCAGCCTAAACTTTTGAAGAAATAACCTTCATAATCGATCGTCATGAAACTTGGTGTATATACCAGGCCATTTCTGCCATTCACAGTAACAACAAGGCAGCCTCTGAAATTGTATTGTTTCCTTTGACTTGATTACGCACACATACTAAAGTTTCTTTCTACTTGTATCATATTTGAGTGAAAGGAAAGCAGACAATTAGTTCTTCCAAGAACTTCTTGTTGTCTTGGTGCTGCTGCTATGAGTTTGAATTGCTGAGATTTCAGAGTAACGCGGTATCAGATTACTAAGACTCCACTGTATTTATATAGTCAGTTGCTTCGCAACAGCTGACTCGGGTGATAGAGTCGCACGCTCCTCCAGACAAGTTGGGCCGGTTCACAAAATATAAGGTTCTTTGTGATTCAACTGCGCAGGAAACTCAGTGTAAAACTGGTATCTGTATTTGGTATATAACAGAGGTTCCATAAGTGTGGGCCGCGCCCCCTAGGGGGGACGTGTCTTTATATAAAGAATTATTTTAAACGAAATAAGAAAAAAAATCAGTTTCCCTTGTTGCTGTAATTTAGTTATCATACAGCACTACAGAATTCAAACTCATAGAGCATGGTCGGTTCTAGGAACTAAATAACAATGTATGTATGTATATGTATTGTTATCCTGTGTTATGAACGCCAAACATTTTTCAATACAGACTGACGAAGCGACTTACTGTAGTGGTGTTGGTTACTTGATAGTTTGCGTGCGATACGTTGAAGGTAAAACAATTAAGACAGTCATGCTTTTCTGCAAACGTAGTTGGTTGAGGCACTATGCTACAAGCCGGAATTTTGTGGGTTCAAGTCCCGATGAGGTCATTGGATTTTTTTCAATTGACCTAATCCTTCCAGCCGCACTATGGCCCTGGGGTCGAAACAGCCTCCAACAGAAATGAGTACAAGGAATTAATTAAATAATTTTCCTGGGGAGTAAAGCGCGGCCGGCGCGTAAGGCTGACAACCTTACAACCATCTTTGAGCCGATTTTCTAGAAAATGTGGGAACCTCAACATCTCACAACCGTATGGGCCTCCATTGCCCGTTACAGGGATAGCTTTATTTTATAATGTTATATTTTAGCGCCCTGTTGCAGATTTATATCCATGACTTATTCTAACCGTCTTACAGTGCATACATTTATTCACCTAACTCTTCTCTCTTGCACTACATGTTTCAGCAAAAAAGTTCCATCTTCAGGTGCTTTTCGATGTACGTCGAACTACTTCATTGCATGCCCTGTTGTCTTTATACTAAAATANCTTTCTAAAAAGTACAGTAATAGCGAAAGAACCCTTCAGAGTTGTTGATAATTTCATGAAAGATAAAAACATAAATTGGTGAGAGTGTGTTGGACTATGCATGGATGCAGCTCGCTTAATGACGGGAAGTAAAGAGGGATTGCAGGCCTTAATGAACGATCAGGAGCAGTTGTTATGTGCACGCGTCGTGAATCACTGACTACCATGGAAACGTGATCAGAACTGAGTGAAGTGATGGACACAGCGATCAAAACTGTAAACTACATGAAGACTGGGCAAAGAAATGAGGACACATCATCAGTCGCCATTGCTTCACTGTAATTCCAGTTGGCTGTCAAGAGGAAACCGCGTGCCTCGTGTTTAGAACTTGCGAGAAGCATAGCGCTGTTTCTAGAAGAGTAAAATATAGTACATGTTAACATGTTCACAACGATTATTTGTTCCTGAATTAGCATATTTGAGTAATATTTTTGGTGGAACGCGGTAGCGTAGTCGTTTGAGGAACTATGCTACAAGCCGGAAGGTCTTGGGTTCGTTTCCCGATGAGGTCATTGGAATTTTTCAATTGACCTAACCCTTCCAGCCGCACTATGGCCCTGGAGTCGACTCAGCCTTTAATAGAAACGAGTACCAGGAATTAATTAAATAATTTTCCTGGGGGGTTAAGGTGGCCGGCGCGTAAGGCTGACAACCTTACCGCCATCTATGAGCCGATTTTCTAGATAATGTGGGAACCTCAATATCTCACAGCCCTATGGGCCTCCATGACCTGTTACAGGGATGACTTTACCTTTTTCAGTGATATTTTTTAGAAGTTCAGTACACTGAACACAAGTATGCCCGGGAATAATACATAATCGCAGTGACCGATAAAGTGAAAGAATTTGTTGGGAAGCTCAGATTGCGGGTCAGACGACTAGAAAGGAGAACTGAACATACACCAACCGCCCACGAGTACATATTATTCAATTGAATGATGAACGAACATATATATTTTACGAAAACATCCAGTAAATACAAACGAAAGTAACTAATATAATTTAGGCCGCGCCATAGCTCAACCGGTTAGTCGTTGGCTTCCCACTGCGGCGTCCCGGGTTCGATCACGGGTATGGTCAAGTGGGATTTGTGGTGGACAAAGTGGCGCTGGGGCAGGTTTTCTCCGAGTACTTCGGTTTCCCCTACCAATCTTCATTCCACCAATTGCTCCACAATCACCCTCACCTATCATCTGGGGCTGTTACAATAGGCCAGAAGTGGCCGCAGTAGAAGGGACTTAGTCCCACCCCACTAGCAAAAAAGAAAACTAATATAATTTGATCCCCCAGCAGCCCTATATTAGCAAAGAATTACCAATTTCCTTTATGAAAATCACATGACCAAAAGTACCTCCATCATCATCGTCACTTCGATACCTCAAGAGAAGCTCTCCTAAAGGTGCGATGCCATGTGGCCTAGCAGAAGTTAATCTATGATTTCTAAGAATGTACTGCCTCCGTCTTCAGAGCTGAAGCGGGACAGGTATAGACGGCGTGTCAGGGACGGGGTGTCAGGGACGACGGTGAATCAGTAATAGCAAGGAGAACACAAAGAAATTTGGCTCTAGAACGGACATTTTTCCACGCGCTGCTTATTCTTTGCTTTCAGGACTCTTTGTGTAACAGCGAAGATAAGAGCAATGCGTCCCTTCGAAACGTCGGTAAACTGATTACACTGCGTCACTCCCCAGGAGACAGCGCTCTTTATACTCAATGCCGTGTGAACCTCGTGTCTCAAAAAGAGTTCTATATTTTGGGATATAGCGCCTGTGTTACGTTAAAATTCAACTGATATTTCGGAGAAACATCTCGTCTCCATCTTCAGGTTCGAAGGATAAGTCAAGTAAGATACCAATATGAAGCAGGTTCCGCTTGCTACATTCCTCACACAAGTTTCTTGCTTGGCCTATTCTTCCACCCTGAAGAAGGAAGCGAAAGGTTTCTTTGAAACGGAGGATGAATTTCAACGAACTACACGGTGTTATACCCCAGGAGCAATACCACTTCATATCCGCTTTCAGAACCTTAAATGCTGCTTAGTCATTGGAGAGGGAGGGTTTCCCCATGCACTTAGACCTGTATTGGTTCATTGTGCTTCCCTCTGTGATATTCTACCAGTCTCTATATCCTACCGGTACTGGTGCTTACCATCAGTCCCGCCCAGCCAGCGAGACCGGCTCTACTAGCTGAGAAGTATCTATAATGCTTCCCCCATCTACCAGAGGTATTAGAGACTGCTGTTGGGCGGGAAACGTCCGTAATTTGGCTCAGTGACCTCCTTTGGAGATATGAGGTTCTTTTGCGTGCCGTAAAGCTACGACACGGGACCCACGGCTTAAAGTCCCTCCCGGAGGACTTGTTCCCTGAATTTTTCCGCCCTTAAAAATTCGACGACCTCCGCCGGGTATTTGAACCCGCGTACTACGACTCATGATGTGGGAACGTTACTTCTAGACTACGGAGGCCGCTTAAATGCTACTTAATGCTGAGTAATTTGGCAGGTAAGCATCCAGTGGAGTCGTTGCACCTTCTTCAAGTCAAAATCTTACACCTCCTCTTTTACTGCTGACTCATATATCTTCGTGCTATCTATATTTATTTTCAAAAACAGAATTTTGCAATTTATCTCCACAAGATTTTCACAAAGAATAACGAAACTAATTAATGTTACCATTAACAATGGGTACTATAGTCACAGTTATCTGCATTCGTCGTTTATTTGTCCATCGCCTGGTGTTCTAAAAACTAGAGATCACATTGTTGCGGAAACTGGATCTGTTTCCATCCTCAGTTGAAGAGGAGACAATCTGTTGGGTCCCTTAGAATGAGCTAACCTCAATCACCCAGTCCCAAACCCCATAATTCTGAGTGTTATACACCATCGTCAGAACCATTTAGAATCTACTAACATTTGTCGTGTTCCTAATCTCGCTCTCCGAACAACGGAACAGAAAGAAAACAAAAAGTTACTAAGCGGCATT
>NW_019743661.1:256669-258464 GCF_002891405.2 Cryptotermes secundus
TCGCTCGGAAGCCGGGATCGTGGGTTCGGATCTGTTTCCTGTGAGGTACGAACTGAATTCTTATATATTATTCTTATACACTGCCGGTCACGGTAGCCGAGCGGTCTGAGGCATGAACTGTCTTCGCTCGCTCGGAAGCCGGGATCGTGGGTTCGAATCCCACAGAAAGCATGTATGTTTGGTATGTGTATGTGTTTATTCTGTGTTTAGGTACAGGCCTTGCGACAAGCTGCTCACTCGTTCAAGGAGTACTACCGTCTGTAAAATAATCATTAAACTGAAAATCAGAGGTCAGGGCCCGAGGGGGGCTGTAAAAAAACTCCGTGGTTCGAGTCCGCAAGCGGACTATACCGACCGAGGAGCCGCCGCTTATCGGCGAAGTTAGTGCCAACTTTACTGAGAAGAGGGTGTCGCGTGGTCAGTGCAACAAATCCACACGGCCGTTAATTTACGTTTTCTAGACCGGAGCCGCTACTTCTTTCAAATAGCTCTTCAATTATCCTCACCAGGCTGAGTAGACCCCGTTCCAGTTAAAAACTTATCACAAGTTAACTTAACGCCACTTGGCAATGATGCAGTTTCATTAAAACTGATGAGTTAGTGTCTGTCTAAAGAAGTGACATATACAGATTTTGTGTAGATTTCAAAAAGAGAAGATTTTCTTTTTAATTATCGCTGAAGAGGGCGGTAGAAAAATGTTTGACACAATTTTCTTCTCAATTCTCACTTGCACGAGGAAGAAAATTTTCATTTTGGTTCTTACAGCATAGCTGAAAACGCCCCTTCTGCGTTCTGCAAGAGCAGCCAACTTTATATTATTCATTTTGTCTTTGTACCCTGCCGTGCATTACCTGCGCTCAGTGTTAAGCACAGCAGAAGGAAGAAAACCCCATTGTGTGTAATCACTGCTTTTATTCGTAAGGGCGGGTGGGGTAGAATGCTGAATATAGCAATATTAAGGGTGATGGAGGGGAAGAGATGAAGGATCCGGGTTCTACCCCTGGAATCCTCTAGCGCAAGCATGTGACGTCATTTAGGTGTTAGTTTCATGAGAACAATGGTGATATTCAATTGTCAGTTTTGTGAGCACAATGGAGTAATTGTAATCGCTTATAGAGGCTCACCGAACCCGTAAATTCACTCATTATGCTCATGATCTGAAGGTGAGTAGTCTGCAATTGTTCTCATGAATTGTATTCATGCTGATGTTAATCTCCTCTATCTGCTTCTCTAGTTGTCAAGGTTTTACTTCAATTTCAAAATGGAGCATTTGCTAAAATTTGTTCAATGATAAAGGTAAAATTACTACTGTATTCAGTCAAAAGAACGTCCATGTATCCACCGGCCGTCAATAATGCAACAATTATTTATTCACCATTTAACACTTAACACAACACGTTTCGGCCATACGTGGCCATCTTCAGGTGTCTTAATGCAACCAAACTGCTACACAGCTCAAATATGCGTTAAAACCGTGCGCTGCAGTCGACTTAAAAATAACGTAAATAGTTAATTAAAATACATCAAAATTACGTAATTTTTTTTTTCGTAAAATCTTATTCCACTTCATAAGGGACATCGTCCACTTGTGGTGTAGGACTTTACGAAAAAAAATTAAGATATTTTAATGAATTTTAATTAAATATTTACGTCAGGCCGTGCCATAGCTCAAGCGGTTAGTCGCTGGCTTCCCACCGCGGCGGCCCGGATTCAAACCCGAGGCTAGTCAAGTGGAATTTATGGTGGACAAAGTGGCGCTAGGGTAGGTTTAATTATTATTATTAGAGGGTGTGGG
>NW_019743661.1:258553-275473 GCF_002891405.2 Cryptotermes secundus
TGTTCCCTGAATTTTTCCGCCCTTAAAAATTCCAAGACCTCCGCCGGGTTTGAACCCGTGTACCTTGAGTCATGAGGTGGGAACGTTACCCCTAGACTACGGAGGCCGCTCTGGGGTAGGTTTCCTCCGAGTACTTCGGTTTCCCTTGCCAATCTTCATTCCACCAAATTCTCCATCATCATAATCACCTGGGGCAAGTGGCCGACGTGCCGAGTGGACCCAGTTGGACTCCACCCCCCACTAAGTGAAGTACTTACGTTATTTTTAAGTGGACTGCAACGCGCGGTTTTAGAGCATATCAGAGCAGTGTAACAGTTCGGCTGCATTAAGATACCTGAAGATGGCCATCTATGGCCGAAACATGTTGTGTTAAGTGTTAAATGACGAATGAATAATTGTTGTATTTTTGACGGATGGTGGGTATACAGACGTTTAATTAAAGATTTGCAACAGGATGGTGAAATACAGAATTAGAAGAACACCATGAAATGTCTGAGGGAATAGTAGTATAACTCCACGTATTCTTAACCTTGGCACTAGTGGCAGTTCAGGTTACGCTCCGGCTGCTCTGCTATCAGGAATGTAGCCTCCAATAGCCATTGCTTTATGCGGCTGGGTGGGTCCCAGGTCCTGTCGGAGTGTTTTGACGGACGAAATGAATGCTTGTTCGTGCCGGAAAATGAATCATGATCGACCAGTCCGTAGCGAGTCACTAGTCTGACGCAACTACTTCGCAATAATTAAACGTAATATAACCCATAGGCCTACAAGTCAAGTGTTCAAAACGTAATTCTTTATTACAAGACACTCAAATATTTTCATTGAATGGCTGGTCGATTACTGGTATATTTAACAATGCCACTGCAAATACAGTAACCATATAATGATGGGGAAAATACTCTAATGATTAGTATTGTAGCAGGTATACCCGCTTGCTAAGTAATGATATTGTAAACAACGGCCTTTGCTAAGTAAGGGTTATAAACAGTAACACAGGACTGATATTCTCTACGCGGTATGAGAGATAGCCACGTGACGCAAAAACAGAAGAAAAGTTAGAAGCGTTGTTCTCTGTGCGATCCGTGCCGACACTATATAACAAGGAGTGTGTTGAGGCGGCAGTGAGAGGAGTAGGAGGTTCGTGTGAGATGGTCGCCAGCCTGCGATTTAGTCAGTAGGAGCAATGAGTGAGTTGTAGGACAGTCGGCGGCCACTAAGAACGTGAACACGAAAGCTTAAGAAGCTATGGCGTTGGAAGCCGTTACCAGGCAACAACCGGTGAAGACACAGCAGACTGAGATGATTATTGCGTGCTGTAATGAGCTGCAGAGTGTGTGAATTAGCGATAGCGCTATAGTTACTTGTAGTTACGTTCTGTAATTGTTCAATAAATCGAGTTACCAATCCAAACACCGTCTATAGTTACTCCATACACTGACAGTATGTTAGTATTTGCAAGAGGACGGTCGTAGCCTGATCCTAAATCATAAACATCAGAAGAATAATTAATATTCGATAACGAGGCCAGGATTCGAACATGGTACCTCTACAATACTAGTCTTGAGCTTCGTCGTTCCTATGGTTTGTTGAGTACACAGCATGTCAGTTGTAAGCGGCCTTGTTATTTTTATTTTCTCGTGGGTGAAACTGGGTCCACTTGGTACGTCGGCCACTTCTGGCCTATTGTACCAGCTCCGGATGATAGTTGATGATTGTGGAGCAATTGGTGGAATGAAGTTTGGCAGGGGAAACCGAAGTACTCGGAGTCGAGTAGGGGTCGAACCCGGGAAGCAGCTGTGGGAAGAAGGCGACTAACCGTTTGAACTATGGCACGGCCTAAGAGGCTTTACAATTTCTTTATTAAAAACGTCACGCAAACACATGGCTATATATACACCACTGAACTGCAGTACTTATAAAATTGGATACAATAATATTAATTATATTAAAATACTTGGCGTAAAAATACAATAAATTAGATTATATAAAACAAAAGTTACAGTATAGAACAAAATAAAATCCTTCGATTGATGCTTTACATCATCGAGTCAGTCATTGATTTTTGTGATTTTGTAGTGTTCCCAAGGACAAATTAGAATATTCTACACACGTATATTTTGTGTATATATAATCAACTGTTTTGGAAGCTCATGATGTAGATGTAATAATATTAATGTTAATCTGAAAATGATATGAAAGTAATAGTATTAGATTTTGTTATAATCAACAATTGGTTTTTGGTATTGAAGATACAGAGTATTATTACTTACTGTTTAGTCGGTGCCTCATCTTACAAAGTACTGTCCGTTCTGTAGGGAATGTAAACAACGACTGATTTGGTGATGTATGTTAAAAGTCAATGCACGGGGGAGGCAGAGATAAGGTGAAACTAAGAGGCTTTGTTGCCGGTCACGGTAGCCGAGTGGTCTAAGGCGTGCACTGTCTTCGCTCACTCGGAAGCCGGGATCGTAGGTTCGAATCCCACTCAGGGCATGGATGTTTGTGTGCGTTTTTCTGTGTTTGTGTACAGGTAGAGGCCTTGCGACGAGCTGATCACCCGCCCAAGGAGTCCTACCGAATGTGTAAGATCTAGAAAAACCGAAGTGAANGAGGTAGGCCTAGGCCCACTGGGGCTGTAGTGCCAAGGGGGTGGGAAGAGGCTTTGTTAAGTCAAAGACATAATGGCGCTTGCGCAGTGTGTTCATCAGTTTATTTGTCACTACCTAATTTTAAGAATATATTCTCCAGAATCCTAGAGTAACAGCCATCTTTAAGAAGGGCACTTCGCAGACCTATCAGCAGGTGTCACGTTTGCCTCAGGGTCTGCTTCGCCGAGATCTGAGAAGCATTAAACCTACGTTTTATGAAAAGAGCTTCAGGATCTCCTTCGGCGGCGGAATAAAGGAGATAATCCCATTGGGTGAGAGCCAATTCCTTTCGAAATGCAGTATTACGCGGTACATTCCAACCAACTCGACGGCACTAATGTCAGGATGTTATTAAGAGCCTGAACCCTCATCGTGTGACGCCCGCTTAACAAAGACAGTTCGAGCATTCCTGACGCTCGAACGCGCAAATGGAATAGTAGGGGGGGCAGTGGTTCGTAATCCCTCTCGCTCTATTTAATGTCGTGAAGTTATTTACAGACAAAAAAATAATTACATGTTTCACATAAATACGAATTCCTGCACGGTTACTCAACATAAATTGTGAATGTAATAAGGGGCCGGAAAAGAAAAAAAAAATAGCTACTAAAACAAACATTTCCATGAGACAGCTTTGTTGTATATATTGCCGGAGTATCTGGGTTAGAAAACAGGCCTAGTTCTCATATAGCCAGTCGGAAGATGTAGTTTATATCAGACTTCGTTCCCTACCAGGGCAGTCAATATCATTCAGTAGTACACTAATTAGTGGTAAGGCTAGATACACGCAATAGCCTCTTAAATAAGAGAGAAGTATCTACCTATCTAGGCCGCGCCATAGCTGAAGCGGTTAGTCGCTGGCTTCCCACAGCGGCGGCCCGGCTTAGATCCCGGGTCTGGTCAAGTGGGATTTGTGGTGGATAAAGTGGCGCTGGGGAGGGTTTTCTCCGAGTACTTCGGTTTCCACTGCCAATTTTTATTCCACCAAATTCTCCATCATCATAATCACCCGGAGTAGGTAAAACAGGCCAATCAGTGGCCGCCGTGCCGAGTGGACCCAGTTGGACTCCACTCCTCACTAAGCGAATCAATCAATCAATCAATCAATCAAACAATCAGTTAATCAATCTATCTATCTGTCTGTTTGTCTATCTATCTATCTACAGCCTATCGTTGGGCCATGGCTGCTTTTCAGTTTCTTAATCTTATACAGTCAGTAGGACTCCTTGGACAGGGAACCAACCAGCCAAAAGGCCTCTTATCTATATACAGAAGAGAAACACACACATAACCATGCCTCGAAAGGGATTCGAACCCACGAGCCCAGTGTTCAAGCGGCCACTGTGACCGGCCTTTAAGATAATGACCTAACATATATCGTAACATCCATAAGCGTTGCAGCAAACAAAACGACACTGAATACACGCCAGAGCGGACTTGTTTTGCCAGTAACTGAACCAGACAAGGTGAATTTATGTTTGCGGAAAGATGTAGCTCAGGGCGCTCAGGGCCCAGCCGACCCCTGTCCTGGTGAAGGAGTAGAGCCGAACAGGATGATGTGTTTGGTGTGCGGGCTGTGCTCTAGTTCCCCGTTGCATGAACTCCAGACGGCAGGGGGGCATGATATATGGTTTTGGTTTAAATTATCGACCCACTGATCCTGTCTATTTATCTCGTAATTTGTATAATTAAAGTTGATGTCGCTATGAATAAAGCATAACAAATTTCCATTGGATTTATACTTTTCCCTAACACCCAAATTATAAAGATATTAGATATATATATCTCCGCTTTTTTCCATGCACACATTTTCATCCTGGCATGCGAATGTTAGAGACACCGCAGTACTAAACTAACCGCACAAGAGAAACTCGCCTAAGAAACCAGAAGTTGCTCACCAGAGTCTCTTCCTTTTAAGCAACTTGAGGGTTCGTTACTGTATTCACAAAATCACATCATTGGGAGTTATAAAGAGAACTCAAACCAGTTCTCATCTTAATAAATTGTTTCTTTAAAATTCATATTGTGACATGACGCCTGATAGCCGGAATAGTGAAGTTAGGAAAAACGGCAACTGCTAGAAAACGGCTCGGTAATCATGTTTCCGTTACAAGTAGCAGTGAATACATCGTAGTCTAGGTAGCAAGTGTAAACATGTTCCCATGACAACGAGTATATAAAGAAATATTTCCTATGGATACGAAAAGACAGAGGTATTCAAGGCGGTGCGTTTACCCCAACCGCGCGGCGAATATAGGGTGAGACCAGACCAGGAGTGGATTCATTCATTCATCCGAATAGCGTTCGAGAGAGAGAGATTTCCAGGTAGAATGAGGGTTGAGGATGAATCACCCAATAGTTAATTGCTGAAGACGCTATTTCATGTTTTATAGTTAAGTAATCTACCCTCTCTCTCCTCTCGCTCCCAATGTGGAGCGTAGGGCTGATTTCTTAGTTTCATGATCATTTTTACAGACGGTAGGACTCCTTGGACGGGTGATCAGCTCGTCACAAGGCCTCTACCTAATCACAGGACAACACAAACGCAGAATAAAAGCATACACACAACAAACATTCATGCCTTGTGTGGGATTCGAACTCATGATCCCGGCTTTCGAGCTAGCTAATACAGTACATGCTTTAGACCGCTCGGCTACCGTGACCGGTTAGAATAATCTTGAGAGTGTTTTAATTATTTGTACTTACGATGTGTGAGTATCCAATAATTTGATTCACTAATCGAAACCCCGTCTACGAGACACTAATACACGTTACAATATTATTAATATCCTCCTGATTGCTCAGATATCTCCAAAATTGTATCATCTTTAGAGATTTTAGAGTCGTGTTTTCCCATTAATAATAACTTGTTTCTTCCATTAAAAGGTATACTATTTCTTAAAATAAAATAAAAAGTCAGCCTAGGGAAGAGTTACGAATACCGAATACTGCAGGACACAACATATTCGTCATATAATTAACACACATGCTGCCCTGCGCCTCACTATTTTCACGCATACACAAATATTTCGTAAGGTCTTTCAGTTACGTTTATTCACAGGTGTCTGTTTTGTTCTCTTCTGTTTTGTAACCGCTACAGATTAGGAATTACATTATATCACTTACTTACTCATGGAGGTGAGCCCTTCTGGAGGAGCCGCCAATTGTGCAGCTACTCAAAAACTTCCCAGAATTTTACGGAACCCGAAGGTTCATTACCGTATTCACAAGAGTCATCCACTGGTCCCTATCCTGAGCCAGATCAATCAAATCCATACCATCAAATTCTATCTCTCTAAGATCCATTTTAATATTGTCCACCCACCTAAGCCTTGGTCTTCCAACTGGTCTCTTTCCTTCTGGCTTTCCCACCAATATCCTATACGCATTCCTCGTCTCCTCGATTCGTGCTACATTCCTTGCCCACCTCATCCTTCTTGACTTGATCATATTACATCAGACACGTTTAAATAACCAATCAATGTGGTTGCCACAGCCAGCTTCATATTTGGAATAGCTTCCGGACCATGACACATGAAGTAATGAGATCATCACACAATTGGCGGTAAATACGTAGCATGTTTTATTTCCGTTGTGGAAGGTGTATTTTCAGAACGTCATTTTCCAGCAGCGCAATTCGCGGTATCTTGCGGTTAAATTAATTTTTTTCTTTTTCGTTTAGATACCAAGTATCCGTCTGAGGGCCTGCCGAGTCTCATACTCCATAGGTACCTGGAGCTCTGTCCCCGGAGTAAAGCGGCCGGAGCGTAAAGCTCCAACTTGTGCTGGGATCAAGAATAGTGGACATATGCATCCGCTCCTCTATACGCCTTCATGGCGTAGTGCTTAATTAGTTAATCATAGAGCAAATTTTATCTTTTTTTTTTTGCATGTTACTTTACATTAAGCTTCGTCCTAGCTACATGCACTTAACACCGTTCGAGAGTGACGACCCTGATCATTAGGCAAACCGTACTGCATCAATCACAGCCCACTTGTCGCTTAGCTCGCTCCTTCGGTCAGACAATCGGAAGCGGCTTACTAGACCGTGACTAGAAAAGGTCAAGTCGTGAAAGTTACGTCGCAAAACCCACGGAGCGCAAACAGTAGTAAGAAGTGAGAGTGAAGTTCTCTGATCTAGCTTTGTCTATCATTCCTTTAAAATATATACGTCGTACGAAAATCTGCATCAAGATAAACGGGCAATACGAATTCACACAGTGAAACTCTTGTTCAATAGCTGAAAAATGATCAATATTTTATTTTAATTACACATAGTTCGTACAGAATATAATTAAAATCCTCTGTGATACTGATGCATCAATGAAACGAGTGATGAATTGTTTTAAAAATTGCATAAATTACATTCTTTTTCCTTATATGATATTTAAGTTGAAATTGTACACTAGCGCTTGAACTTCAATAATCCTCAATCTTGGCTGAATGAGAGCACAATTGAACAACTAACTTGCTGGATATTTAAGTTTCTTAATAATATTACATCACGTGTTCTTGTGAAGTATTATTTTTTTATTGCTAGTGGGGTGGGACTAAGTCCCTTGTACTGCGGCCACTTCTGGCCTATTGTACCAGCCCCAGATGACAGGCGAGGGTGATTGTAGAGCAATTGGTGGAAAGAAGATTGGCAGGGGAAACCGAAGTACTCAGAGAAAACCTGCCACAGTGCCGCTTTGTCCACCACAAATCCCACTTCACCAGACCCGGTATCGAACCCAGGCCGCCGCGGTGGGAAGCCAGCGACTAACCGCTTGAGCTATGGTGCGGCCCTCTTGTGAGGTACCTCCAATAACTACAATATAGACAATAACCGTAATTAATTTGCTGGATTTGAACTGTGTGTCTAATTGCTACTTGCTGAGTCGAGTGATAAGGAACAAGTGAAAGTGCGTCCAGTCTGATGGGCTAGCTGATTCTGATACCGGACAAATGCCCACTGTCTCTTCCTCTAGAAAGTGGACTGAAGTTCCCACCACGAAACTCTTCGTCTCGAGTCCTCATTGATTCCTCCTAGGCGTGACTGCAGTTCCGATAGTGAAGCAGTGGAAGCCCCAGGCAACTAATGAAGTAACGAGGATGTTATTCAGACGATTAACTTTGAGTAGCAAGTAAAGCAACCTTATTATCACAGCCCTGCTTAATATGTCACTCCGGCAGCTGCTGTACCAGGCGTCCACTGGAAATTCCGAATAGTTCTCCGTTTAAATGTAATATAATGAGCTGAGTAGCTGACTCAGAAACTCGAACTCAATATGACGGCTGTACCAGTGCAGTAATAAAACTTCTTATGAGAACTAAATATATCTATGGTTCTAGAGCTCTTGTGGACCTTGGCCGCTCCTTTAGTTTCTTAATCCTAAACACAGTCGGTAGGACTCCTTGGACGGGGGATGAGCCCGCCAGGCCGCTACTTACGTACAGAATGACAAAAAACAGGATAAACGCACACAGACATCCATGTCTCGAGTGGTATTCGAACCCACGATTCCAGTGTTCGAGCGGGAGAAGACGGTTCATGCCTTAGGCCACTCGGTCACTGACTGACTGCTAAATTGCCGCTGGTCCTCCCCAGTAGAAATTTTCCTTGTTTCCGATTCCCACGGGACTGTGATCAGCACACTGAATATATATAAAAAAAAATAAAATGAAAAATAATAAAATAATATTAGTAATACTCGTGTATGTGTGATTCAGAAACTTAATATATTATAATTACCGGGGCCTGGATTTTGATGACATGTCATCCTTTTTTCCTTGTATCCTATGCGATGTTCTTAAATATATAAATCTCGGATATGAGCTCCTGGTTACAGAAAAGTAAATTCTATGAGTAATTTTTGGTCATTTTTTTTACATTTTCAGGTTTAAGTTCATTTTTTATTTTGGTGGTATTTTTTGGATTTTTAAGGGTATTTCTTGTCATTTTTGGCCATTTTAGGGAATTTTTCTTCATATGTTTTTTCTCAAATGTGAATAACATGGAAGCGAAGTGTTCTTTCTTTCCTTCTTTAGGTCATTTTTCTGGATTTTTTTTCGGTCATTTTATATGTCATTTTTTAAATATTTTCAGGTCATAAAAATCCGGGCCCTAATAATTACACATAAATACAATTTTCTTGCATAAATGCAAGCACTGACTATTATTAAATAAAGAAAATGGAACATATTGCAAAGAAAACGAGAGAAATTTTGTGGCAAAAACTGAAGGGGAGTAAGTCAGACGCTATTTCGTAGAGTTTGCAAATAACTCACTTCTAATATAGGCTAAAAATAAATATAAAATATCAGAAGTTACTTGACTTCGCCGTGTCAGAAAGTAAGACACAGTTTAAACTGTTATTCTAAAATCTCGGAAGCCGGGTTACTCCGCCTTAAGAGATTTCTTAAGATGTCGGCCCTTTACTGCAACTGTATTTGTGTCTATCTAGATTATCTTGCCTATGCAAGTATCTGGCTGTATGCAATGTATTTAGCATAGCCGATGTCTGTGCGCTTCTAGGCACTTCCAGTCTGATGCTTCGTAAATGGGATAGGTCAACTACGTCAGTAGAAGACAGATGCACACCTCATGCACATCCAGAGATATACTGTTTCAGGTACAGTTTAAGTTAAGTTGTGACTTTGTTTCTTCGCGTTATAGTTACAGCAGCGCAGTCTCAAATTGTTCCCCAGACACACGAAGTCAAGCAGCAGTCTGTGTCGCACAACAGTGGGCAGAAATGCTATAGCGCTGTGTCGCACAACTGTGGGCCGAATAGCTACAGCAGCCAGTGTCGCACAACAGTGGGCCGAAATGCTACAATAGTCTGTAGGCAGAAATGCTATAGCGCTGTGTTGCACGACAGTGGGCAGAAATGCTATAGCGCTGTGTTCTACGACAGTAGGCCAAATTGCTACAGAAGTCTGTGTCGCAGAACATTGGGCCGAAATACTACAGCAGTCTGTGTCGCACAACTGTGGGCAGAAATGCTATAGCACTGTGTTGCACGACAGTGGACCGAATTGCTACATCGGTTTGTGTCGCAGAACAGTGGGCCGAAATGCTACAGAAGTCTTTGTGGCACGACAGTGGGACAAATTGCTACAGAAGTCTGTGTCGCACAACAGTGGGCCGAAATGCTACAGCAGTCTGTGTCGCACAACACTGGGCCGAAATGCTACAGAAGTCTGTGTCGCACAACAGTGGGCCGAAATGCTACAGCAGTCTGTGTCGCACAACAGTGGGCCGAAATGCTACAGAAGTCTGTGTCGCACAACTGTGGGCAGAAATGCTATAGCACTGTGTGGCACGACAGTGGGACAAATTGCTACAGAAGTGTGTGTTGCATAACAGTGGGCCGAAATGCTACAGCAGTCTGTGTCGCACAACACTGGGCCGAAATGCTACAGCAGTCTGTGTCGCACTACTGTGGGCAGAAATGCTATAGCACTGTGTGGCAAGACAGTGGGTCGAATTGCTACAGCAGTCTGTGTCCCATAACACTGGGCCGAAATGCTACAGCAGTCTGTGTCGCACAATAATAAGGCGGCCCGCTACAGCTGTGTCTCACAACAGTGGGCCGAAACGCTATAGCACTGCGTCGCACAAAACAGTGGGCCGAACTGCTACAGCAGTCTGTGTCGCACAATAATAAGCCGGCCCGCTACAGCTGTGTGTCTCACAAGAGTGGGCCGAAACGGTATAGCACTGCGTCGCACAACAGTGGGCCGAACTGCTACAGCAAATATGACGTCCAGTGTGAAAGACAACGAGGAGGTTACCCGGTACATGTTTATATCGAATAATAATATTACTAAAATGCACTGCTTTAAGAGGCACATTCATTCTTCTCAGTACTGCAACTGATATACAACGGTGACTGATTTGACTTTTTGTTACAATTCTCTTGCAAAATTTGTACGCGACTTTATAGTACCCTTATGAGATATTCACTTAGAATGTTAACGTGTAACACTGGCACTGAATTTGGTGCTAGCTTCTGACATTTACCTCACGTGTTTACATCTGAATGCTGAAGAAGAGCCTTAGTTCGATCTTGATATCGACTGCCTAAATATCTGTGACAAGCGTTGATTCAGCAAACCAATTTTATGTTGGACACTGACCATTGTCTGAGGAATATTTATAATACACACTGTTTCTGAACTTGGCTCTGCTCCCGTCTTCAGATCATTATCTGTAATTAGGTTATAAAAGCCTTTTTGTACTTTGAGAGAGGCAAAGACCTTAACAACTTTTTCTTTAGCGTCACGTACAATAATCTGGCAGATGGTAGGATTGCAGAGATGAAACGAATGTCTAATGTGTCTTCATTAGAATGGATTCAAGGGGGTACGGGACGCCATACTGCGGAAGATATTTGCATATCCTTACTGAGCGAAATTACAACTTGTACCAGGAAAGCAGCCCTAATATTCTTCCGGAACCCGGTCTTGTTCTTCACCTCCCAGTTCACACACCCATCAAGTTATGCAAAGAGAATATTCAATCGCATTCAATTCTCTGTGCCTTTTGTACTAGTTCTGTGACTGGGAGATGGTACAATAAACGAGATGAAGGCAAACCTCACGACCCTGAAGATTTCAGAAGAAATAAAATGGATAAATAGACAACCGGTATTGGACCCTTACTAATGTGAACCAAGTAACGCAGTATGTCTCGATTTTAATGAAGTGCACAACTTGGAAACATCTTTCGAATGTTTTTTTTTTCCTTGATACTACAGCCCCAGTGGGCCTAGGCCTATCTCCATGAACTTCTCCGTTCACTTCGGTTTTTATAATCTTACGCATATGGTAGGACTCCTTGGGCGGGTGATCAGCTCGTCGCAAGGCCTCTACCTGTAGAAAAACACAGAAAAACGCACACAAACATCCATGCCCTGAGTGGGAGTGGAACCCACGATCCCGGCTTCCGAGCGAGCGAAGACAATGCATGCCTTAGACCGCTCGGCTACCGTGACCGGCTTCGAATGTTTTACCATACACTATTTAATATTGAAACTGTGTATTTTCCAAATAAGATTTCAACGTTTGTGGCGACAGTATATTAGTACAAATGTCACACTATATTTTTGGACATTATCCATTTTCTTGCTTTTATCTAAAAACCGTCCTACTTATTTTTCAAAACATAACGTTTCGGAGATTGGATTCGGAATCCTTCTTCAGGTAAAACTTACTCAGTTTCGCCCAATCAATACAGCTAGTCCCTGTCGTCCCTGTCTTCGGACACCTGTGCCAGCTCCAAGATGGAGTACATAAATCAAACACAACGCAATCCGTCTTCGAGAGCTAAGAAAATATTAAATTATTGAAACTCCACACGTATGAGGCTTTGCATCAGAGAACTATCACGATTGAAATCATCACTGGAGAGAAGCAATACTCCTTATGGTACCAACACAAAGAAATCAAAATTTTCCCACTCCAACTACACTTGACGGCGTTGTAAACTCTTGACTTCTGCTGTGATAACGGGGGTCCAGACGGAAGAGATGTCCAAACTGGGTTGACTGATCTAATGGTCGAGCAAAGAATATTTTGCAAATATTTTTTTCATCGAATTCAGATATAATAATGCTCTTTTCCTTTTGAGTCACTGAAAGACATGATCATTTATTTAGTTATTTCAAGTTCATCGAAATGCTCTGATCAGAAAGAGGTTACACAGGCTTCCCCCACTTCATAAAGCACCATAGATTAGAGCAGGATGACACATTTGTTACTGAACGGCAGAACCTGGTTTCGAACACCACAAAGCCAATATTCTTCATTAACATTTCCATTAACATTACACGAAAACGAAAGAAACTATAATTTTTCTGGTGTTTATGGTCATGAGATTGCCTCTTAACTTGATTAACTAAAAATAATAATTAGCAAATAATTTATTTTAAGCGAAAGTCCAGGAAAAGAACAGACAGAAAACAAGAAAGATCGTACAGCTAAAGTCAAGGAGCCGAGACCTGACTGAGAACCAGTCAGACGTTCCACTGGCCAGGACTCCCTCTGCTTTTAACAAACCAAAATTCTCGTTGCGATGTTCATAAGAGACTTTCAGTGAACATTCATCTGAGCCAAGTATATTCAGTATGTCTACGCAACGCAATGTCGTGTTTCCTTGAGATCCATTTCAATACTATCCCTCCATTATCCCTCCATTTCCGGTTGGTCTATGAACTCCTTCACTTCATGTTATGATTTTATCACTTAAGACTCGTATGATGTATTTAGTCTATGACGTAATTTGGTACCCATGTATTAATTAAATGGGAGATACAAGCATTCATAACATCATACCCACCTAGGAAGGAACAGACCAGAGTGACCAGTATACGAAATAACTAACAGATATATACATACTTCGACCTTAATTTAACCTTGAACTACGGTAGATATACAGTAATTTAACTAATTATATCTAATTTCAATATAATTGGACTAAAAAGGAGATACTACCACGAGTTTTGTTACAAAGCATAATATTACAAGTTATACAGTCATATTCGAGCCGGGACAGCTCAGTCGATATAGTGACTGGCTACGGGTTGGACGACCAAGGGGTCAGAGTTCGAGTCCCAGTGGGGGTAAGAATTTTCACTTCTCCATGTCGTTCAGACCGGCTCTGGGACCCACCCAGCATCCTATCCAATGCGTACCGGGGGCTCTTTCCCCGGGGGAAAAGAGGTAGGGGCTTCAAGCTGACTACTCACCTCCAACTAGAGCCAAGGACAAGAAAACGTGGATCTATACATCCATTTATCCATACGCCTTCATAGCGTAGTGTTTAATTAGCTAAGAACAGGGACAATTTTAACTATATAATCATATTCAAATTATGGATCCATAGTGAATAACAAGTTCAGCATGTAAGCACAAACAATATACCTGTTGATGACTGAATACGGGTCGAAACATGTCGTGTTTTAAGGTTTTAATGTAAATGATTATATTTGCATATTTTTATCAGAAATTATCGTGTCGACGGATGTAAAATTACTCAATGTAATTAGATCGTATTCGGTGCTGGAACTTGACATATTCTACCCAAACTGACGTGTGAAAGACACGTCTAAGAACACGGAACCAGCAGTGATATTCTTGTACATCTGTGACAACAGTTTCTGCATTAAACCAACAATGTCTTGGATACTGTCCATTACTTGGGGTATGTTTGATGTAGAGGAAGTATAATTAGAAAGACCAAGTCAAGAAGGATGAGATGGGCAGGACGTGTAGCACGAATTGGGGCGAGGAGGAATGCATATAGGATATTGGTGGGACAGACGGAAGGAAGCAGACCACTGGGAAGACCAAGACGTAGGTGGGTCGAAAATGTTAAAATGGATCTTAGAGGGATAGGATGAGATGGTGTGAAATGAATTGGTCTGGCTCAGGATTGGGACTAGTGTAGGGCTTTCGTGGACACGGTAATGAACATTCGGGTTACATAAAATATTGGGAAGTTCTTGAGTAGCTGCACATTTGGCAGCTTTTCAAGGACTCAGTTCCATGAGGGAGTGATATTTGATGTAGAGGACGTTTCTGGAACTGAGCACTACGTATGTTTGCAGCTCTAAAAATTCCGTAGAAATTTTTTAATAATTAAATAATTTAAGAAGAGGCTTAGGGGTTCTTCCTCTCAGCCAAATAAATCAGTCCACAGTTTCATATGGCATTTCTTCAAGATCCACTTTAATATTATCCTGACATGTATTCCCAGATCTTCCAACGGGTCTAGTCCCCTTTTATTTTCGGACCAAAATTCTGTGTGCATTTCTGCATGTTTACATGCGTACTATAAATGCAGGCCGTTCAATCGTTCTTGGCTTAATTACCGTCAAAATATTGATGGAGAGAAGTTAAGTAACAAAGATTTCGTAACATTTCTAATAGTACTCCTTCCAGTCCTAGGAACCGTTTTCTCTTACAGTTACACCCACCTCAGCACTTTTCTCTCAAACATCCTCAACTTATGTCCTTATCTCATTGTATGAGGCCATGTTTCAAATTCGTATCGGAGATATAAATGTACTTCAAAATATTTTATAAAGAAACTGTTAAAATATTTTTTTTTATTCTAAAGGGCCCTGACCATGGTGCAGGATACTTACAATTACTGGGCTTATGGACTTCGCCTATCGTATGGTATTCTAAAGAACACTGTGTTTCGGAAACTGCATATGGTTTGGGTTTTAATCAATAATTTTTTTGGGGAGTAAAGCGCGGCCGGCGCGAAAGGCTGACAAACTTACCGCCATCTTTCAGCCGACTGTCTAGATAATGTGGGACTCTCAACGCCTCACAACCCTATCCTTCACGGCCTGTTACAGGGATAGCTTTACTTTCCTTACTTTTTTACTTTTATGTGAGTGGATGGGAAACTCTTACTCTGTCTTGTCCATTATGAACAGATAACGGTCCAGTGGACCGCCTCTATGGTCTATTGGTCAGAGTTTCTGACAGATCCAGAGGTCCAGGGTTCGACACCCGGCCTGGAACGGGGTCCACTCGGCCTCGTGAGGATAACTGAGGAGCTATTTCAAGGAAATAGCGGCTCCGGTCTAGAAAACCGAGATTAACGGCCGTGGGGATTCGTTGCGCTGACCACGCGACACCCTCTATCCGCCAAATTTGGCATTAACTTCGCCGACAAGCGGCGGTAGCTCAGTCGGTATAGTTCGCTTGCGTACTCAAATCATGGAATTTGTAACTAACGGAGTAGGTTCTCCGCAACTCTTCATCTGAGGACTGAAACATATAAACTTTCCGAAATATTGTGTTGTTCAATTACCGAAGGATGCACAAAGACAACAACCTAGTAATCCCGAGTAAAATATTGTGACATGACGCCTGAAAGCCGCAATCTGCCCCTCTGGTGGGGGGGGGCCCTTCGTTGAGCACGTTCCCGTGGCAACGCGGAAGGCGCCATTGCTGGACGGCGAATTGTTGAAACTCGTTTCCATAGAAAATAGTACGACTTAAGAAAGAATGCAGGACATACAGAAACGTTTCCGGTCGCACGGAAACGAAACTCCAAAGCACAGTAAGTGCGAAAAACGCGATAACTCTACTGTAGAAGGAGGTGATCTGAATACGGTTCGACGAGAACCTACCTCAGGGAGAGATCTGACCAACAGAAGACAGAACACAACAGAAGAATACAGAAGGATAAAGTAGAGAAGACTAGCGGCCAGTGATAGATCCAGAGAACAGTGAAGAGATTCGTTATCCAGCAGGAGTTCAGTGTGAACTGTTGCAATCATGTGAAATTGTAATAGAGACGCCTAAGAAATCCAATCACTCCAGTCTAGAACTCACAATATCAATCACGCGTACCCCTCCCCCTTTCACGTGAAAATATCTTTGTTTCAAAACAGCGCGCACGGAGCCTAGAGGACTTCAGGTACTAAACAATATATCTGAAAACTATGTGAACAGGATCTGCCTTACGGTTCATGGCCAGAGATTATAGGGAGGGGAGTGTTTGGGAATGGTCTAGATTCGATTCTACTGCCATCTTCCGGCTATCCTATCGTGGTCTCCCCCTTACTCCCTCCCCCCCGTTCACACCCTTGTCATCAGCGTCCCTAGGTCGAGCTCAAACTGCAGCTATTCGCGTTACTTTCCCGACCAGGCTTATCAGAGCCATGGGGAAAATGCGATGCAATTTCCCTTAAATTTAACTGTAATGATTTCAGTCGCTCAACGACTGGTTGGGTGGTGCCTGCCAAATTTAAATGTCTAACTTCAATTCGGCATAACTTGCCTTCCAGAATTACGTTTCAACGAAGTCGTAAGTTTTCATGGAACTAAGCGAATATAAAGTGAAAAAAGAGAAGATTTGGAAAGCGTACTGTACGAAGACCGCACTTACTTTCATTCTTCTGTGATCTTATATTCCTTTCTGAACAACAGAATTGAGCAAAATGTAGCAGTAGAAATAGGTCTGCCGGTCACGGTAGCCGAGCGGTCTAAGGCATGCACTGTCTTCGCTCGCTCGGAAGCCGGGATCGTGGGTTCGAATCTGTTTCCTGTGAGGTACGAACTGAATTCTTATATATTATTCTTATACACTGCTAGTCACGGTAGCCGAGCGGTCTAAGGCATGCACTGTTTTTGCTTGCTCGGAAGCCGGGACCGTGGGTTCGGATCTGTTTCCTGTGAGGTACGAACTGAATTCTTATATATTATTCTTATACACTGCCGGTCACGGTAGCCGAGCGGTCTAAGGCATGTACTGTCTTCGCTCGCT
>NW_019743661.1:275778-306080 GCF_002891405.2 Cryptotermes secundus
GGGGCAAGTTCATGAACGCGGTCACTTTGAATATGAAAATGAGAGGACACTGTCAGAATTCGACTTCTGGAAATGAACTGTGAAGATCGGAGGTGGACTGAAATGACCCAAAATCGGTTTCAATGGCTGACTTCATTAGCGGTAATGATGAATCATCATAGGAGGTACAATACCAGACAATAGTTTGTTAGTTTGTTAAGTACCTGTAACATTTATCATGTAATAAAAATATTTATGACTGACAGTGAGTTGTGTTCCATTTAATAAGCAGAACCAAATACAACTTAAAATTCATGGAAAACAATAACTGCATACAAAAGATCAACACAAAATTTTCTGTGGGAATACCGTTTCTAGATAATGATATTGAGTGAAAGCAGGTTGTATTGCTGACGTTTCAGAGATGTTTCATTTCTTCATCTTCAACATGACTTCCGGTGGACCTACGTATCAGCTGGGTCATCTGCTTATTCACTTCGCCGTGAAGATGGAAACAAAATGTCTCATAGATAAATTTCACACGATACCTTCACCGGAAACAGGGAACATTAGCAATTCAAATATCGTAAACTCCTAAAATCTCTTGCAAGTTGTCATTAATATGTATATAACTTACTAGCGTTTCTCACTGTGGGATCCGCGGCCCCAAAGTGGGGCGTTGAACTTCCGTCCGCGAGCTGCCAATAATACTAACACTCTCATTACCGTTTGCATATATTTGTAAGAACAGATATCGTTACATTAAGAACACAGAATAAAATAGCAAAGCACTTCATAGACACAAGCAATATTTATTATAAATATTAAAATTGCGAAATCATATTTCAAATGATCGTTTAGAAACTGGGGGACTAAAAAAATCTGTTTCTATTTCAAGGCATCCTCAGACTAAGATAATTTATGGAACACCGATGTAAACTACAAAGACCCAATTTATAATCCTGACCCCAGTGTTTGTTTAGGTTTACGCAATTTAAAAAAAATCAAATAATAATCGCTTTGTCATGATAATATCTAGGTTAGCGTACACGCTTTGTTCTACATTATAATGAGTGCCGTGTTACGGTCCGAAGACCAAAGACCCTTTGGTATGAAGCTCTCTACAGTATCAATATACAGTAAAACTTGGTTATAGCAACATCGGTTTCCGCGACACCTTGTCTATTGCGTCAAATATTCAATGGTACGAACTAATTCCTCATAAAGCAACTGTTTTTATACCTTGCTTAGTACGACATGCACAAATGCATCAACCTCGTATGTAACGTCATTTTCATTCCTGAATTTCTCTGATATGGACATTGAACGTAATTTAGAAAGTGTGTATTGGGCAAGTAACAGGAAACAGATGAAGATAACTGATTACTGTACTCGTATCTAGGTACAGTAAGGCACAACAATTGATGTAATCTACTGTAATTTGGTGAGTAGGCCTACCTTTAATATACAGTATTAGTGCGGTGTGTATTGTCAGTGAAAAGCGCTGTAATATGTCTTTGATATTACACATTTGGGCAATTCCACGTTAATGTTACGTTAGTCTGTACTTAACTACGTATTTCACTAAAAAATGCAACATTTTAACTCGGTTTTTGGTAGATTTTTACGTGACTAACATAAGGCTACTGTGGAAGTGCCCATTTCGGTTACAACGACATTCGTTTATAACGACACTATTTTTAGGTCCCTTTGATGACGTTATAACCAAGTTCTACTGTACAATGATGTTGTATCAGCTACAGAAGGGGTAGGGGATTTGGGGTTAAATTAAAAAAAAAAACTATCCCTGTAGGAAGCCGTGAAGGCCCATAGGGTTGTGAGAAGTCGAGGCTCACACATTTTCTAGAAAATCGGCTCCTACAGATGGCGGTGAGGTTGTCAGCCTTACGCGCCGGCCGCGCTTTACTCCCCAAGAATACTCCTGGTACTCATTTCTGTTAGAGGCTGAGGCGACCCCAGGGCCATAGTGCGGCTGGAAGGATTAGGTCAATTGAAAAATCCACTGAGCTCAACGGGAATGAAACCCGCGACCTTCCGGCTTGTAACACAGTGGCTCAACCAATTACGCTATGGGGTCCACTGTGGTTATATTTTATAGCATCTAATATCATATAAGATGGAAAATTAATTTGGAAATTTTGCAGGAAAAGTACCAATAACAGTTTATTATTTCGCCTCACGAACTGTTGTACAATAGGAAGGTTTCTGTTATTAGAAATATCACGCTTGAAGTTAACATTTATGTGAAGTATATTTTGTTAAGAGTTATACAATAACCATCTCTGTGGTCTAGTGGTCAGGGTTTCTCGCTACAGACAAGAGGACCCGGGTTCGATTCCCGGCCCTACCAAATTTTATGAGAAGTAGTTGGTCTGGAACGGTGTTTACTCAGCCTCGTGAGGATAATTGAGGAGCTATTTCTAGGAAATAGCGGCTCCGGTCTAGAAGATCGAGATTAACGGCCGTGGGGATCCGTGGCGCTGACCATGTGACACCCTCTATCCACAAAAGTTGGCACTAACTTCGCCGACAAGCGGCGGTCGCTCGGTCGGTAGATTTCGCTTGCGGACGACAGGCCACGGAGATTGTTTGTATATAGTAACATCCATAAATATGCCTATCTGAAATAATATAGGGCACACATAAGAAGTCTTGTTGTGTGAACGGTTAAATGCTCGTATGACACCGTGTAATTATGTAAGTACTGATTTCTTTTGTGAACAGGGTTTTCTGTCCAAAACAAGTCGGGAAAACTCGTCAGGATAGCCAGTGTCTCTAGGATGTGCAACTGACTCTGCCCAGTACATTACTTACTTACTTACTTCTTCCGTTCTTCTTATGCCTTACGGTGTCGATGTTGATTTTTTTTTCATTTTGATAATTTTACAGACGGTTGGACTCCTTGGATGAGTGATCAGCTCATCGCAAGGCCTATACCTAAACACATACCAAACATCAATGTCTTGTGTGGGACTGGAACCCACGATCCCTGCTTTCGAGCGAGCGAGGACCACTCGGCTATCGTGACAGGCTCCACTATATTAAAATGGCCATAATTACGCTATGTACATCGATTCCTTACCTGAACAGTATTGTCACGCAATTGAGTGACTATAGACGGGGTTTGGATTGGTAGTCGGATTTATTGGATACTTTTAACATGAAACTCGTGACTGCACTTTACAAATCACTATCACATACAGACTAGCGTTCTCAGTCACGGTCTTCACGTCTTCAAACAGTGAACCTTCCTCTGCTCCCGCGTTCACGTCCTCGCAGGCTGGCGTCCATATCACACCAACCCCCAACTCTTCTAACTAACGTCTCAGGACTCTGCCTCTGCTGATGGCAGCTGGCCCGCGTTACGTAGCCTCGGCACGGACCACAAAGAGAACACATCTCCCATCAATTCTATTATTGCATGATGTAACTATCGACAAGGACCGCGCAGAAAACACCGCTTCCCACAGTTACTCCACTGTTGCGTGTTCCACAGTCGTTACTTAGAAACGGCTCTCTTTGCTGGCTTCACAATTCTGGCTTTCAACAGACTTACCACAGTGTTACATTTCAACTGAACATTAATTTTTAAAGAAATAATATTCATATAATAACACCTGCCAGTAATACGAATGTGAAACACGATTATAAGTGCTCGCACTAATGTCTGTAGTGTCCGTTACTTAGTGCCGAACATAAACTGTGGACATTAGGAAGATAAAACAATAGTAGGAGAGCATAATTTGTTCCTCTACCTTGACGGATTAGACTTTCGGGCTTGCGCCATTTCAAAAATAATTAATTTAAAAAAATCAGTAAGACACCCTGGTCCCGTGATAAGTCCATCGCAAGGTTGCTACTTGCACAGGAAAACAGAAACACACGATAAACACAGACATTCATGCTTTGAGTGGGATTCGAACCCACGATCCCAGTGTCTTAAAGCACAGCCACAGTGATTGTCGAGAAGCATTAATTAAAATAAAAACTCATTAAACATTATAATTAAAAGAAAAAGGGTTTTGTTGCGACACGTGTGGCTCATAAAAAGTTTAGCTTCGAAGCAGCTAGACATATATGTATAATTTGGCAGTCCAAGCAGTAGATTAGGAGTGCGGATTAGGTTTAACTGTCCCGGGTTCGAATCTATTAGTGGGATTCCTTACGCACCAGGTAATTTCTTAGCCAGCTCAACAACTGCAAATTCATCATGGAATTAGTCATTCATTCGTCACTTATATTTCTCTCTTTAATAATCGAGGTTCTGTGTGCAGGTAGGCTTGGTGAGGGGGGTGGTATGATGTGGAACAACAAAGGCAGCCGGTGGACAGGACTGTACATGTGTGCAGTTCTGGTTGTGGTATTCCCTATGCAGATAGAGGGCAGATGTTGTTACCATGATTCATGCCAATGAGCACAGATATCTGTAACATATAGCTCTGAAATGCGGCCACTGGGGGAGGGGGTCGCTTCATATGTACAAAGGTAAGTGGAGCATA
The DNA here is from genome assembly GCF_002891405.2 of Cryptotermes secundus. Taxonomy (NCBI): domain Eukaryota; kingdom Metazoa; phylum Arthropoda; class Insecta; order Blattodea; family Kalotermitidae; genus Cryptotermes; species Cryptotermes secundus. The sequence continues at coordinate 280,278 of NW_019743661.1, forward strand.
CAACAAGCTTTAATTTTGTTACTACATTATAAGTTTGTACGTGTTCCACATAGCAGAACACGCTGGAACATGACCAACAAATTATTGTCAACGAAAGGTTGCTGAAATTTTCGTAAATTGAATAAAATTGTATATTTCTGCCTAGATAAAGCCTCCATGAGTGAGTAAGTAAGTAAGTAAGCCAGCAGATGAGAGGACAAAAGTTTCTGGACTGAACGTGTCTTATATATACAAAACGATGGATAGAGTCCAAAATAAGCCTAACAGTTCTGTATAAAAGTTAGTATATACAAAATTATAATTTTGCCTGTGGTTCTGTATGGGTGTGAAACTTGGTCTCTGACATTAAGTGAGGAACATAGACTGAGGGTGTTTGAGCAGGGTGCTGAGGAGAATAGTTGGATCGAAGAGAGATGAAGTGACAGGTTGGAGAAAAATGCATAATGAGGAGCTTCATAATTTGTACTCTTCTCCAAGTATAATTAGAATGATCAAGTCAAGGAGGATGAGATGGGCAGGTCATGTAGCACGAATTGGGGAGAGGAGGAATGTATGTAGGATATTGGTGGGAAAGCGGGAAGGAAAGAGACCACTGGGATGACCAAGCTGTAGGTGGTGGACAATATTAAAATTGATCTTAGAGAGATAGGATGGGATGGTATTGTTTGAATTGATCTGGCTCAGGATAGGGACCAGTGGAGGGCTCTTGTGAACACGGTAATGAACCTTCGGGTTCCATAAAATGCTGGGAAATTCTTGAGTAGCTGCAGAATTGGCGGCTGCCCAAGAAGGGCTCACCTCCATGAGTGAGTGACTAGTTAAGAACACGTTTTTCTTCGGAATATGAACAGTAAAGTAACAGGAAAATGTGCAGTATATAACAATACATGGACCTAAATGTTAGAATTGCTACAAAGTACAGGCAATTATCATAGAAAGTGAACTCCATGTGCCACTCCTAGATATCAAAAGGCAAAGAAATTCTTAGATCTTTAACAGTAAGAATAAAATTAGATGTGGTATTTAAAATAAATTCCCGTTTATGATATATATACACTCATAAATATGTTTTTCTCCATCCCTGTAGATCAAACGGATGAAATTATTAGGGGTAATTTATTTTTGTTACGGAACATTTTAAAATTAAAAAAGATCACCTATGATTCAATAAATAAATATGTAACTAACCAGTAACTAACCATGTAGACGGGGGCACGCGGTAGCGTAGTTGGTTGAGGCGCTATGCTACAAACCGGAATGTCGCGGGTTTGAGTCCCGATGAGGCGGATTATTTTTTCCAATTGACCTAATCCTTCCAGACACTATGGCCCTGGTGTCGACTCAGCCTCTAACACAAATGAGTACAAGGAATTTTCCTGTGGGGTAAAGGGCGGCCAGCGCGTAAGGCTGACAACCTTACCGCCATCTGTGAGCCGATTGTCTAGAAAATGTGGAAGTCTCTAACTCTCACAACCCTATGAGCCTTCACGGCCTGTTACAGAGATAACTTTACCAGGTACACAGAAGAAACAGCCAGTTNAGTCGCGGGTTTGAGTCCCGATGAGGTGATTTTTTTTCCCAGTTTACCTAATCCTTCCAGACCTATTATGGCCCTGGTGTCGACTCAGCCTCTAACAGAAATAAGTACAAGGAGTTTTTCTGTGAGCCGATTGTCTACAAAATGTGGAAGTCTCTAACTCTCACAACCCTATGGGCCTTCACGGCTTGTTACAGAGATAACTTTACCAGGTACACAGAAGAAACAGCCAGTTTCGCAAGACTAACGGTAAGAGAGTTAAGCACGCAAGTAACATTTAATTCTCCACGTAACACCGTACAGAGCTTAAAAACGTAGAGCCATATTAGACTATTTTTTTATTGCTAGTGGGGTGGGACTAAGTCCCTTGTACTGGGGCCATTTCTGGCCTATTGTACCAGCCCCAGATGATAGGTGAGGGTGATTGTGGAGCAATTGGTGGAATGAAGATTGGCAGGGGAAACCGAAGTACTCGGAAAAAAACCTTCCCCAGCGCCAATTTGTCCACCACAAATCCCACCTGACCAGACCCGGGATCGAACCCGGGCCGCCGCGGTCGAAAGCCAGCGACTAACCGCTTGAGCTATGGCGCGGCCTATATTAGACTAACTACTACATGAAAAGAAACGTATAGAAATACACGTGATATGTATATAGGATACAACGTTTAATGTACAGTACGGTGACAGAGTTATCACGTGTTTGGAGTGACTGCAGATGGGGTCTGAATGGGAAATCGGATTTATTGAAGACTTACAGATCGTAACTATAGAGCTATCGCTAATTCACACTCGGAACAGTTTACTACAGTACGTACTAAGTTTTCTCACTCTGCTGTGTCTTCACCACTTGTTACTTGGTAGCGGCTTCCAACGGCGGACGTTCCCGCACGTCAGCTACCAGTTTATAATATCAACGACTGATAAGGAGATGCGCAGGAGTGCAAACAACCCACTCACTAACCAACCAACTCTCTCTACTCCACTGCAGTGCACTGCACTGCACAAACTAAGCTCAACTCGGTGAGTCGAGTGATATAACATCGGAGAGAACCACACAGAACACCGTTTCTAACAGTACTTTCACTTTTGCGCGGGGGCCGCTGCCTAGCAACGGCGTTCAGTACTGTTGGGTGTTTACGAAGCTGTTGCATTATTGTTTCGCGATCGTTGCCTAGCAAGGGTATATACACGTATGCCACGATATATATGAAATTAAACAGGGAAAAGTGATTTGTAAACAGTTGAAAATTTCCCCTAAGTCACCGTTGTATCAACGTTTAAGCTGTTATGCCTCGTATTAACAGGCTCGGAAACAGTTCGGCAATTCCTACGAAATTGTGGTATATAATAGCGAATAAATAAAAATTAGTGTGACTTTTAGTGCCAGGTGCACTTTAGTAACAAGATATAGAAATATCCTGGCAGAAATTTAAATTTGCAATTCAAATACAGCGCATTTTCCTTTACCGAAGCATTTGATGGTCTTTTTCGACTGGAATGACGAATGAAAGCATAGCAAGGTCCTTCATTTAGCTCGTTCCATTAAAATCCACTGTGGGCGTGTGTAATTCCTGCCTGCGCAGCAAACTTCACGCATCGGGTAGCAATGGTAGTTTAATACGGTTTTATGCGTAGGCTGTGTTAGAGTTCTTATGAGTTTACGGCGAAAAATGGAGGAATGCTTTCACGTATTTCTAACCTCACTCTCTTATTAACGGCCATATTTGCCTTATGTGTCATGTGCACACGAGAGGGAATGTGAATATTATGTTGCTATAACATTCTAAAGGGGTCTATTCCGACTCGTATTGCTGAGAGGGCTGGTTCGAATTCCAGCTGAAATATCGACTTTCTTGGCTGATGGCTTTCATGACTTTCCTCAAGATATCAGTCGGAATAACACCTTCCAATAGGCCTCGACCACTTCCTTCCGCACCTCTCCAAGCTCACATTTACTTAACACTCTGTAATGATGTAGATTGTAAAGAAGCATAATAATAATAATAATAATAATAATAATAATAATAATAATAATAATAATAAATCTATTAACACAAATAAAGTTAACACTGTGAACTGGGAAAAGAAAAATATATACATTTACAAAAAACAAAATTAATATTGTGACATATGGGCTGTTTCTATAACAATTGAGGANACAGAGAGGTTTTGGATTGATGATCGGGTTTACTGAGCCCTTTGATACAGCGCGTGACTACATTTTACACAACCATACTAGTGTAAGCAGTCACGTCTTCGCTAGCTGTTGCTCAGTAGCGGCTTTCAACAGCGGACATTCCTTTTTCTTCTGAGTCCCTGACTGTTCCCGGCTTCAGATACCACCTTCTAACGGCAACAGCTCACAGTGACTTAACTCAGTCACTCACCAACCAATTAACCGAACTGGACTGTATTCAGCTCACTAAATGTCCGGTTAATAACTCCTCGAGCCGGTCACGGTAGCCGAGCGGTCTAAGGCAGGTACTGTCTTCGCGCGCTTGGAAACCGGGATCGTGGGTTCGAATCTCACTCAGGGCATGGATGTTTAGTTTGTGTGTGTACGTTTTTCTGTGTTTGTGTACAGGTAGAGGCCTTGCGACGAGCTGATCACCCGCCCAAGGAATCCTACCGAATGTGTAACATTTAGAAAAAACCGAACTGAACGGAGAAGTTCATGGAGGTAGGGCTAGGCCCACTGGGGTTACAGTGCCAAGGGTAAATAACTCCTCGGCACTGTCTACACAAGAACACCCTTTCATTATAGCTGTGTAATTGTTGTCGTGGAAGAATTCTTGTTTTCAAAGCCGTTACTTAGCAAAGGCTTGTGTAGATGTTTCTTTCGCGGTCATTGTCTAGCAACGATTCTACGTGCTACAACATATTTTCACGTATCCGGGTTTGCGTGGCTAATAAGACTACTTTTGGATTTGATGATCGAATTTATTGGACCTCTATACAGCTGGTTACAACAGTTCACAAATCACTATCTGACACACTGACAGATATATTTTACTGTTTGACAGTTATGGTCTTGTTTCTGTAGGGCGCCCTCTCTGACGAGAGGACGGATCTGGCTTTTGTATACTCGTATGCTGCTGGTCCTTGCCAACGCAGTCTTTCTCGGGTTCGAGTCCCTTGGGACTAGCGACCATATTTTACTGTCGCAGATTTGAGACTTCCCTTTTCGTCACCTCCTACGATCTGCAGGGTCACGGTGGAGGTATTCGACCCCGCCTCCACGGGACTATCATTCCAAGTCAAAGACACAGTCACATTGAGACTACTAATGACTGACGGTTTAGGTCTTGTTATCGTGGTGCGCCCTCTCTGACGAGAGGACGGGTCTGTCTTTTGTCAGAGTCATTGACTGTAGTAGTAAGTCATTTGTCATAATGTAAAGGATATTTATATTTTACATGTTAAACACGTTAATAAATGTAAATAAATACAAGGTCTCTATCGGTCCAGGCTCAGTACAGCAGATTATGCCCTATTTCTAGTAGCTTCCGCTACAACGGCAGTCTAGTCTCTTGAACGGTCGTATGCCTGACCGCCACCGAGATGTCAGTTATTGTTGTCTTCTCGTTATATAGCCTCGTGTCGGACCATAGCACAGAAAATAAATACGTTGCATAGCAAGGGATATAAACGGGCCGCGCCATAGCTCAAGCGGTTAATCGCTGGCTTCCCACCGCGGCGGCCTGGGTTCGATCTCCGGTCTGGTCAAGTGCGATTTGTGTTGGACAAAGTGGCGCTGGGGCGGATTTTCTCCGAGTACTTCGGTTTCCCTTGATTATCTTCATTCCACCAAATTCTCCATCATCATAATCACCTGGGGCAGGCTACAATAGGCCAATCAGTGGCCGCTGTGCCCAGTGGACCCAGTTGGACTCCACAACCCACTAAGAGAATTTAAAAAAAAATGAAAAATAAGTATATATACGAACCCACACAGAAAACATATCTTGCGACACTGGCTCTATTGTAGAGTGCGTGTACTGCAGGCGTTACCTAGAAATGGGTCTGTTCTTTTGTTGGTTGAGTACTTGTAGCGGGCTTGTTTTCCGAGTCGTTACTTAACAATAGGTGTACATGTAAAAAAAACTATAAGATAAAATTAAGTAATCATATACTGACAGCTTGCCGGTCACGGTAGCCGAGCGGTCTAAGGCATGTACAGTTTTCGCTCGCTTGGAAACCGGGATCGTGGGTTCGAATCCCACTCAGGGCATGGATGTTTAGTTTGTGCGTGCGTTTTTCTGTGTTTGTATACAGGTAGAGGCCTTGCGACGAGCTGATCACCCGCCCAAGGAGTCCTACCGAATGTGTAAGATCTAGAAAAATCGAAGTGAACGGAGATGTTCATGGAGGTACGCCTAGGCCCACTGGGGCTGTAGTGCCAAGGAAAATGATATTGACAGCCTGGAATACCTAAAAATTTATTAACATCTAGTCCTTTTCGCCCTGGCTAGTGGCTGTCTGAATGCCGCGTGACACTGCGAGTAGAATGGGCAAGAGCGCCATCATGCTGCCGCGTTGCCAATGGCATGTCGTTCAGTAGTTGTCTTAATTATTCACAGAAACTGTAAATAGGAGGTCTCTGATAGTTGAGGCGGTAGATCGTAAGGACCTAGGGAGAGATCACCAATCATCTCCGCCCAAATGCACACTGCAGTTGCAATTGTGTTTCATCAGCTCACGTGTGCTGGTTACGAATATTGAAATTCTCACTCATTCTTTACCCATCAGCAACGCTCGGCAGAGGAAGACTGGAGACACTGTAGTCCACCGCAGCAGAACCCTTTCTGTCGCTCGTAATCCCGCGGCTGTTTAGGGCCTCAACATGCTGTGCGTCACATGATCACGCAACATCCCCGCCACAGTTCGCTGGGAAATGCGGTCACGAGGTTCCAGCCGCCAGCTACTGATACCGGGGAATCATTCTGCAGCACGCAGAAAATCTTCCACATCGGCGCTCCTGCGACTTCGTGGTCAATCAGCGTCTGTTATCTCGAAACGCGTAGGGCCTGTTTCTCTCAGGCAACGTTCCAGAGAAATGAATCCTGCGATACGGATGACATCAGCATCCAGACGTGCAATGGTTCCACCGTTACGCTTTGTTTCTTTGTATTGCAACATACTCTGTGGCCTGTAGTCCGCAAGCGAACTATACCAACAGAGCGACCGCCGCTTGTCGGCGAAGTTAGTGCCAACTTAGCGGATAGAGGGTGTCACGTGGTCAGTGCAACGAATCCCCACGGCCGTTAATCTCGGTTTCCTAGTCCGGAGCTGCTATTTCCTTGAAACAGATCCTCAATTATCGTTACGACGCTGAATGAATCCCGTTCCAGACTCATTACTTCTCCGAAGTTCCGGTAGGGCCGGGAATCGAACCAGGGACTTCTGGATCTGTAGCCAGGAACTCTGACCACTAAGCGACAGAGGCGATCCACTCGTCAAATTAATACTCCGAATTATGGGTCTTTCGTCGATACGTAACATGCCCGCCGCAGTGAAAACGGTTAACACTGGAACATCAACAGTACTGATCTCGTACGAGGCTATAGACTGACTGAATGATTGCTTTATTTTTCATTTTTTATTTTTGGGGGTGCTGTCTCGTAGTTTCCACATGCAATACTGCCGTATCTCGCTAACGAAGAGGTCGCTAACACATGTTTTTATGAACGCTTCTGCTTGTCTGCAAGTGTAGAAAACGATAATAATAAAATTCACGTGCCGATCACAGTGGCCGGCGGTCAAAGGCATCAACCGTCTTCGCACGTTCGAACACTGGGATCGTGGGTTCGAATCACACTAGAGGCATGGATGTGTATGTGCGTTTATTCTGTGCGTAGGTAGCGGCCTTGCATAGACTAATTCCTGTCGAAGGAGCCCTACCGACTGTGTATACAATTAAGAAACTGAAAAAGCGGTCAAGATCCGTAAGGGCTGTAGAGCCATATGTAGGTAGATAGATTCGTTTAGTGGGGGTGGAGTCCACCTGGGTCAACTCGGCACGGCGGCCACTGATTGGCCTATTGTACCGTGCCCCGGGTGATTATGATAATGGAGGATTTGGTGGAATGAAGATTTGTAGGGGAAACCGAAGTAATCGGAGAAAACCCGCCATAGCGCCACTTTGTCCACCACAAATCCCACTTGACCAGACCCGGGATCGAACCGGGGCCTCCGCCCTTATTCTGTGTTTGTGTTGTCCTATGTTTAGGTAGAGGCTTTATGACGAACTGATCATCCGTCCAAGGAGTCCTACCGTCTGTAAAATGATCATGAAACTGAGAAATCAGCCTATGCTCCAAAGTGGTAGCGAGAGGAGAAGAAATATTTTATTTTGTCACTGGTTTAAAAATTATCGCAAGNGGATCAAACTTTAATGCTTCCGGTTTGTGTTCGAGAGGCACAAGATTAAAATCTGAGATTTTTCAAGACTGACCTCACCAGAGCCTGACGATTTCCAAGATGGAGCGTTGAAACAGACCATAATCGCTTCCTTCCCATTTTACTGAAACTCACTGAATGCTAATATTATCTTGTCAAAGCTAAATAACTGATACAATTCATACAACATCATTAAATTCAACTGTCTATTTATTTTACTCATTATAGAGAAACATATTTCACATATAGGACAAGAGATCGAACATTTTCAACAAGATCCAGGAAAAGGGCGATTTATTAACTATCTGAAGTGAATCTATGAGTAACTTATAATCTGAGATGTTTCGACACGTTTCTGCGAGGACCTCTAATATATAATTAGTAAATATTAGTTAATGGTTCTCGAATTATGAAATCACAAACATACATTGTGTTTCTCAACCTACAGTTTCTAATTGGAACATTCTTCGCTCTGATACATATTAGAAAGTAATGCTTTGATGCATGTGCATCTTCGTGCGAGAGCGTTACTTTTGCTTGATACTATCCAAAACTGTGGGTAAAATTCTAAATGAGAAACACGAGTATAATGATTCTTTACATATGGAAGGACAGACAGGAAGGAATGACAAGGATAACAGCATCATTTTTGCAAATTTTCGTTGCAAATCCACGAAAAGGACGATTTATTAACTATCTGAAGTCATTCTATGAGCAGCGCATAATCAGAGATATTGGAAAGCTTTGCGAATGAATTCTCTGAATAAGAGACGCGAAGGGATATTTATTTCTGGCGAAACGTTATGTAAATATAAAATAAAGGTACATTCATTTGACGATGTAACTTGTGCTAATACATGAGAGACAAAGGAATTACTCAGAACTCAAGAAAAGCGTATCTTAGTATTCATCCTGAAAGTACGTTTTCATTTCTTTGTGTTGGTGAAAAACAATACAAAATTTGTCAAGACTCGGAGAAGACAGGAAAAGGTAAGTGACTGCACGGTTTTCAATTACGAGAACAAGAGCTCACATGATTACGAAGAGGATAGCTCGTTATCTTCGAACTGAAAGCTATCGACACTAAATATTGCAAACTATCAAACGCAAAAGTTTCTTAAATTTAAAAATATTACTAACCTTCAGAAGAGATGTGCTGTGGTCACAGGAACTTCCAGATACATAATTAGAATGAATTATAGTGTTACGTCTGGGCCGCGCCATAGCTCAAGCGGTTAGTCGCTGCCTTCCCACCGCAGAGGCCTGGGTTCGATCTCGGGTCTGGTGAAGTGGAATTTGTGGTGGACAAAGTGGCGCTGGGGCAGGTTTTCTCCGAGTACTTCGGTTTCCGCTCCTAATCTTCATTCCACCAATTGCTCCACAATCACCCTCACCTATCATCTGGAGCGGGGAAAATAGGCCAGAAGTGGCCGCAGTACAAGGGACTTGGTCCCACCCCACTAGCAATAAAAAAATAGTGTTATGTCAATAAGATTTTTTTTTAAATATACTCCGAACTCTTGAACAGGTGACTATATTTAGACAGAAATTTACCCAACAAATTTAATATATGCAACATCAGTTCACGACTTATAATATAATGTAAAATAAAATACTGTATAGTAATTTAATTTTTCCGTTTATAATTATTTCGGTTTAATACAAACTCCATGGAAAACATTCCGTTTCGAAAACTTGACGGCTGTNATGTCAATAAGATTTTTTTTTAAATATACTCCGAACTCTTGAACAGGTGACTATATTTAGACAGAAATTTACCCAACAAATTTAATATATGCAACATCAGTTCACGACTTATAATATAATGTAAAATAAAATACTGTATAGTAATTTAATTTTTCCGTTTATAATTATTTCGGTTTAATACAAACTCCATGGAAAACATTCCGTTTCGAAAACTTGACGGCTGTTCTATAGCTTAAGAAATCCCAAGCTTTTCGTGGACTTCATTATCGTGCCCAGAGGAGACCCCAAGAGCGTTCTGTCCTGTACCCAGCAAGACACGCTATGAGACTATTACTCATCAATTGTACTAAACCGGAGAATAAAGTACACTCAGTCGGATCAATTTACTCAGATCTTTCAACGTTAACACTCTTAAATGGGGGAGCACGCGGTAGCGTAGTTGCTTGAGACACTATGCTACAAGCAGGAAGGTCGCGGCATCGAGCCCCGATTGGGTGGATTTTTTCAATTGACCTAATCCTTCCGGCCGGACTATGGCCCTGGGTCGATTCAGCCTAATAAAAATGTGTACCAGGAATATTCTTGGGGGTAATGGGCGGCCGGAGCGTAGGGTCGACAAACTTACCGCCATATGCGAGCCGATTGTCTAGATAGTGTGGGAGCCTCGACGTCTCACAACCATCTGGGGCTCCACGGCCTGTTACAGGCATAACTTTACTTTTACTTCTTACACTTCTGAATGAGGGGGGAAAGTATTCTCATATATAAGAAAAAAAAATAAACGCAGAGAGCTAGACTCTCCACGAGCAGAAAGAGAGGGGACTGGAAGAGCCTCTTGACACTTTACGTCCTTCAGCGCCTACGTATTTTGTTTACATTTATGTAGTCTTTCGACCCCTTGAACTTACCAAGAGACGGGAAGTGTACGAGGGTCGGAGAGAGGAATTTTGTGGGAAAAGGTTTGCAAAACGGGAGAAAACTTTTTTTCATAAGAACTATACATCTCGCTGTCAAGTCTTGTTGCATATTTCAATTGTTATAAGACACATGAGCAACGATAGCTCAGTCGTTAAACGACGAGATAGGAGATGGACGGCTGAGATTCAATTCCCACGAGGGGCAAGATTGTCCAGACCGACTCCGGCACCCACATAGCCTCCTACCCAGTGGGCACGGTTGCCTTTTCTCAGGGTTAAAGCAGCCGGGGCGTGAAGCTTACCCCTGTCGTTTATCTAATGCTGAGGCGAAGAATGGTGCAGTTATATCTCTTCTAAGGCATGCGCGTTTATGAAGTGGTGCTTAATTAGTTAAGCTGATTACATAATTTCATGAATAACTGCAAAGGTTTCAAAGTAATATTGTACTACAAGACCGTGCCACAGCTCAGTCGATCAGCCGCCGGCTTCTCACTGCAGCGACCCGGGATCTACGAGTATTCCAAGTCATGTCATGTGGGATTTGTGGTGGACAAAGTCACACTAAGGCAGATTTTCTTTCAGTACTTTAATTTCCCTTGCCAATCTTCATTCCACCAAGTACTCCATTATCAACATCACCTGCAGTCGGGCCGACTTACGAAGTGGACGAAGTCTGATCCCAGGAATGAAAAGAAATGTCTTTATCTTGTTACCAATCTTCGCTACAATTTCGGGATTCAATTTCTGCACATCCTGTACGTAAAGTAAACATGTTTCAGACCGGCTGCAGTAAGTAGGTTGTGTTGTGAGACATCCACATTGACACAATGCCTAGCAGAATGCACTCCTAGGTTAAGGAGCGACATTTTTCCAACTCTTGAAATGATTTTGAATCGATTTTCTTTGTGGAGAATAATGGACTGCTTGATACATCGCTGTAAGTGCCCACAAGAAAGATTAAGAATCTCAAAATCTATAATTCGGGATAGCTGTGAGAGACAGCCTCCGTAAATTTTATGCCATGTAGCGAGCAGCACTTAAACTTGAAATATCTAGAAGTTTCATTGTTTTTCGTAACTTCTCGTCAATGGTTTCTATCCTAAAACAGAATAACTTAGTCCACGGTACTTCGGCGAGTATTTGTGCATGCTTCTTCACTTCATATGCACAACAGTGTACATAAAACGGTTCTTTTGTTCTGTTCCTCACTCATGAAGCTGAGTCCTTCTTGAAAAACCGTCCATTGTGCAGCTACTGAAGAACTTCCCAGCATTTTGTGAAACCCGAAGATTCATTACCGTGTTCATAAGGGTCCTCCACTAGTCCCTATCCTCAGCCAGATCAATGCAATACATACCATCCATTTAATTTCAGTCCCATCTAGTATTCATGGAACTTCCTAATCACATATTCTAAAGCAAAGTTGAAGAGCAATGGCGATAAAGCATCTCCTTGTTTTAGACCATTCTGGATAGGAAAATTATGAGACAAATGTTTATCTACAAGGATTTTACTGTACATTTCGTTCAAATACATTTTAATCAATCTAACTAGATTCATGGGTATCCCAAACTCTATCAGAATATTGTACAATACTTCCCTCCTAACTGAATCATAGACTTTCTTGATATCTACGAATAGCTGATTCACTGTTCTTTTGTTCTGTTATATAGAATAACTCGCCCTGATATGTTGTCGGATTTGTATCGATGTAAAGGATTTAGAGAGCAGCGGTATTCAATGGCCTCTATAGATTATTCGAAGATTCCTTACCCTTTTGTATGAGAAATCCTAAACTGAGAACTTTAACCATAAAGTCAAACGAATATTCATATTTTACACATATAGATTCAAGAATTTTCTCAGGATGACACTGTTCGAGGATATTTTATTCAACCCTTCAAAACTGTTTTTATTTATCTGCGTCTAGGAAAGATCGAGTTCGAGCTGTGCACGCAAATGTTCATAGACTTTCAAATCCTTATGTATAAAGAATGATAAAAAAGAGGCGGTGGTTTTCAAGAGAAAGGGATATCGGTATTCCATTTGTTGCACAGAGAGACGGCGGTTGTGCGGGGCAAGTCAATAAAAGGAATCGATGCGAACTTTCAGCTCCCAGATATTCCTCCTCTGTAACGAAAGACACTTCAAACAGAAATGCTGGCTCTCAGAACACGTGAAGGTAGCAAGGAGGCTGTATGACAACTGATTTCTGGTTTGTAAGAAAGCATTTATTATTATTATTATTTATTACTTTCTATGGCGTAGGTGGGTGGACAATATTAAAATAGATCTTAAAGAGATAGGATGGGATGGTATGGATTGGACTGATCTGGCTCAGGATAGGGACCAGTGGAAGGCTCTTGTGAACACGGTAATGGACCTTCGGGTTTCATAAAATCCTGGGAAATTCTTGAGTAGCTGCAGAATTGGCGGCTCCTCTAGAAGGGCTCAACTCCATGAGTAAGTAAGTAGACCGCGCCATAGCTCAAGTGATTAGTCTCTTGCTTCCCATCGCTGCGGCCCGGGTTCGATCCCGGGTCTGGTCAAGTTAGATTTGTGGTGGACAAAGTGGCGCTGGAGCGGGTTTCCTCCGAGTACTTCGGTTTCCCCTGCCAATCTTCATTCCACCAAATTCTCCATCATCATAATGGTACAAAATTTTGATGCTCACATTGACAGAGTTTCAGGTGAACGACTCACTGCAAACTGGAATTTTAGTATGAACTCAGAGTGTGACTAGGGCTGAGGAAAACCTCGATGGAGTTAGGGCTGTCTTTATATATGAAGTAAACTGTCGGGTGACTCAATCCGCAGGGCAAAGCAGCAGTGGGCGAAGCCAGGTAGGTTTTAAAGACATTTGGTATTATTCCTTGGACGGGGGATCGGCCTCTCGCAAGGCTTCCAACTGCACATGATAACACAAGCACAGAAAAGAAATGCAGATATATATTTCCATGCCCCAAGTGGGATCAGAATCTGTGACATAAACCTTAGACACGTGACCGCTGGTGTAAGTAATGTGAGACTTAAATTTATGGAAATACGTCGGAAAATAATGTGGTCTTCTTGGCTGTGACACCCTGTAGTCTTCTATAGGGATGCAAGTCTGAACGGAAGGGGTGCTTCCTCAAAATCCCATGTTAGTATTCCTAGTCCTCCAGACACGGCTCTAGGCCAGTCTGGTAAAATAAGCTGACCCCCAACTCACCTCTACAATGAACGTTACGTAAAGTTGTCCCTGTGCTTAACTAATTAAGCACTAAGCGATGAAGGCGTATGATAGATATATAGATCCACATTTTCTTGATCTCGGCACTAGCTGGAGGTGAGTGGTCAGCTTCACGCCCCTGCCGCTTTACCACCGGGGAAACAGCCCCCGGTACCTATTGGATAGTAGGCTGGGTGGGCCCCAGAGATGGTCTGGACGACGTGAAGAGAAAATTCTTGACCCTTCCGCGACTGGAACTCCGACCTCTCGGTCGTCCAGCCTGTAGCCAGTCACTATACCGACTACGCTACCGGGGCTCTTTTCTAAAATGAAGACAGAGACAAAATGTTCCTCCGAAATGCTAGTACCCACCTACCAGCACACCAAGTGTCACGTCCCAGAACACCCACTGCCTGAACACTCACCTCCTTGAAAATTCCGTATCTTTGTTAATGGTGACTTTCTCTTATAGGCGTAAATATATAAAGATATTCCTGTAACAGACCGTGGAGGCCCATAGCGTTGTTAGACGTTGAGGCTCCCACATTTTCTAGACAATCGGCTCACAGATGACGGTGAAGCTGTCAGCCTTACGCGCCGGCCGCCATTTAACGCCCAGAAAGATTCCTAATATTCAGTTCTGTTAGAGGCTGAGTCGACCCCAGGGCCACAGGGCGGCTGGAAGGATTAGGTCAATTGAAAAATTCCAATGACCTCACCGTGAATCTGAGCGGCAGGTAATTATTTCCCTACAGCAGGCAACACACATCACATCCAGACGAAGCGGTCTGCTTCGTGACCGTAAAATGATTAATGTCTGTTTATTATAGCGACAGCCACGGATGCTCAGTTGTTGCATGATGCAACGTCTGACATGGACAAGTAGAACGTAGCGCGACTGTTCGCCTAAGCAGAGTGCAAGTAAACTGCAGGTTCACGCTTCGCTGGCCGTCGCTACGAGGCTTAATGGGCCCAGATGCACTTCCTATACATATGTTGCTTCTATATCTATCTATATAAAGTTGCCCCTCTGTGTTTAACTAATTAAGTACTATGAAATGAAGGCGTATGGAGGAGTGGATGTATAAACCACATTTTCTTGACCTCAGCATTAGCTGGAGGTGAGTGGCCAGCTATACGCCCTGGCCGCTTTACCCTCGGGGAAAGAGCCCCCGGTACCCATTGGATAGGAGACTGGGTAGACCCTAGAGCCGGTCTGGACGATATGTAGAACGGAAAATTCTTAATATTATCGGGACTCGAACTCCGACTGTTGGTAGTCCAGCCCGTAGCCAATTGCTATATCGACTGTGCTACCCCGGCTATCCATATATATATATATATAGGGGATGAACAAAAATATGGAAACACCCAACAAAAAACACATTACCGTGACTAATATAGTGTAGGACAACCTCTGGCTTGCAGAACTGCTTGCAGTCTCCTTGGAATGGATAAATAGAAGTTATGATTTGCAAGGGAATCTTGTACCATTCTTCCTGCAGAACATTGGTAAGTTCTGTTAACAATGATGGAGGTGGATAGCGCGCAAGCGGATTGCTCTCCAAAACAGACCACAAAGGCTCAATAATATTGATATCTGGAGATTGTGGAGGCCATGGCAGACGTGACACTTCATCTTCGTTCTCAGAAAACCAGTCCTGGACGATGTGAGCTATGTGAACACGGGCATTGTTGGCTTGGTAAATGGCATCACCATTAGGGAACAAAGTTTGCACTGGGATGGACCTGGTCGCCCAAAATGGTCACATGGTCGTTGGCAGTGACGTGACCTTGCAGGGTAAGGATGGGTCCGACAGAATACCACGATATGGCTGCCCATACCATGATCGAACCCCCGCCATGTTTCACTCTTTGCAGCAAACAATCTGGATCGTAAGCTTGGGATGGCGCTCTGCAGCCGTGAACTCGNACAGTGTTTGTGAGCGTGACATTCAGTTCAGCAGTCACTTTTGCAGCTCTATTCTTCTTATTTTTCGTCACAATCCTACGCAATGTTCGTCTGTCTCGATCACTCAACACACATTTCCGTCCACGCTGGTGTTTATCGGATGAGGTTTTTTGAGCCCTCCTGTATGTGGTCATAATCTTGGATACTGTGCCTCGCGAAACGCCGAAAACGTCGGCTACCCTGGTTACGGAAGCAGCCACCATATGGGCCCCAACAATTTGCCCGCGTTCGAATTCTGTTCGCTCTGACATGATGCACGAAAAACTGCACAGAACACTGCCTCGACAACAAATGAAGCTTGCAACGTATTGCGGAGGTTGTACAGGTAGTGGTGTTGGTCAGACACGGCAGTGTCGCCTACAGACGTCGCTAAAATAAACACTTCAATTCAGGCATGCATTTCACGAGCTGTTTCAATATTTTTGTCCATCCTCTGTATATATACATACGATATAATTGTATGTATATATACAGTAAAGATAAAATTGTCCCTGTGCTTCACTAATTATGCACTACACCATGAAGGCTTGTTGGGGAGTGGACGTATGCATCCACATTTTCTTGACCTCGGCATTAGCTGGAGGTGAGTGGTCAGCTTCACGCCCCGGCCGGTGGACCCCAGTCTGGACGACGTGGAGAAGAGAAAATTCCTGACTCAACCGGGACTCGAACTCCGACTCCTTTGTCGTCCAGCCCGCTATACCGACTGCGCTACCCCGGCTTCCATATATATATATATACATGTATACTTGTGTAAGATGTGGATACATGTTATCTGCTTTGTACCCAGTTACCTCAGTGAAGCAGATCCTCTCTTGAAAGTCAAGAAATTCCTCACCTTAAATGGAACCAGAATGTTCATTGCCTTGTTAACAATGCCCCTTCAACTGGCCTTATCCTGAGCCATATGAGTCCAGTCCACTCCGTGATCTCTGTGGAAGTTACTTTAGCCAAAGTTTTAAGTGACACTTTAAGGGCTCAGTCAAGTATCTCACCCAATGTTCTTACTTTAATTTTAGTAATTTCATAAGATTTATGGTTAAGGATTAATTGTGAATTTTATAAAGATTTGTCTCATGTTTCGCTGGCAGCTTTAATTAAAAAGGAGTAGAGAAGGAATGTGTTGGTAACATCGTTTACATTTAAGCAGTTTAAGAGTCCACATCGGTTGTTATGATCGAGAAACACAAACAAAACTTGCGTATTACAATATTTTGAGAAATTACTAGCAGAATGGCGAAGTGACGGGTGTTTCTGAGCAGATAATGAATCCTCAGTAACTTCCTGAGCTAGTCGTGTCTTTACTACAAAGTTCTTGCTCCATGGGATCAATTCGTTCATTAGCCAGGCATAACGAATCTTCTTGTAGCGTTGTGTAGTGGAACTCTCTTGAGTAACTCACCTTTGTTTACCTAATCAATAAATTCTCTGTTGTTGTGGTTCCCGAGAAATGAATAACAATCAATACTAACCACTGGACAGACCTTGCACCAGATTAGTCGGTTCCACTTCTTTATAATTAATTTCCACTTACAAATATTTATCTAAAATTGTCCCATCTCATGACGTATTTTTCTTACTAATTTCATTTAATTTTTTCATGTTTTAAAATCATTTACCAAACCGCCTTGGCGTGAAGAGTATAGAAAATACCGATTCCAACTGTTTCTCTATTGACAGAATTACTGGGTTTTTGGACTATTTCCATCGTCCGGACCAGGGGCCAGTGATTGAGATTAGCTCTTTCTAAGGGGCCCAACTGAGTAGGTGTCTTCTTTCCTCAACTGAAGACGGAAATATATCCAGTTTCCGAAACGTCGTGGTTTCTATTTCCTAGAATTCCGGATGATGGAAGAAAAAAACAAAAATATCAGTAATTCTGTGTGTTATACACAACCGTCAGAACCCTTTAGAATCTAGTTCCTCTACTGTTGCGTGCGGATGTTGCCTAGAAATAGCTGTAGTACTGTTGCGTGTTTGTGACGCTGTTGCCTAGCAATGGCTATTTCTCTGGTCCTTTATTCTAGCTCTCAGGCCTTATGTCATAATAGAGTACGTCTGTGTTAAATACTGTGGACTTTTAGGACACTGAACTACAAATCGGGAAAACGTAAGAAAGCGGTCAAGACACGCTCCTGTACCGTATTTAAATTTGCCTGGGGGAAATGAGAAAACCAAGAACATTTCTAAGCCAGGATAAAAGTTCTCTTTGTCGAGCTGAAAATCGGATCATCACAATCCGACAGAGGAGGACAGTACCTTTCAATGTGCGCCAGACATTAATTTGCAAGTATAATAATTGTGTGTGGGACATGTGGACTCATGGAAAGAGATACTAAAAGCATAAATAATTACATTTGGAAACCTGAAGGGATGAGGCCACTTGGGATATATATAAGCAGCAGAAAGCCTGTGAAATGTATCAGTAGAGTTCCAGTTCGAAACCAGTGGCATGCCATAATGCCTGGTTTGTAGTTCCATTGCAGTGACAATAACAATTAGTTTGACACAAAAATCGCAAACAGAACGGCATAAACTCAGATCAATAAAATTAAATAACATAAATGATGAACAAAAATGATGTGTATTTATTGTTAAAAACAAAAGATTATAGGAAATTAACTCCGTGGCTTTAGTCCATAAGAGAACTTTACCAACCGAGCGACTGCCACATGTCGGCGAAGTTAGTGACAATTTCAGCGGATAGAGGTTGTCGCGTGGTCGGCGCAACGGATCCCCACGGCCGTTAATTTCGGTTTTCTAGACTGGAGCCACTACTTTTCCATTCAAGTAGCTATTCAATTATTCTCACGAGGCTGAGTGGACCCAATTCCAGACAATTAAAAATGAGAAAGTGGCTTAATGTTGCAGTATCTTCAGAGAATCCCAGAATACATGGTTAATAATATCAGCTTAGATGGTTCAATATTACTGTCTGAGTATACGTTACTTGTCGTAATATGAACATCCAACAAGACCGCCAGTTTTTATCACTAAAGAAAACTTTCCCTATAGGAAACGTTTCCACTAAGCCGGGGTTGTGCGTGCGCAAGGCATGATGTTTTCTGAGCGGCAATTGGTTTGGCTTGGGCAAACCGATGGAGAGCGAAGTAGTGACTTTTCGAGAAAGGTCCATAACAGACATAAAATTTGTAAGCTCTTAAAACGACAAAAAATTTTAGCTGACTTTTCGAAGTTTATTTTTGTTAACTCAAACTGACTATGGTAAACGAAAAAAGTGCGCGGAAGATTGAGACTTGTGCGCGGGCGTGTGAAAGCCGATGCGCGCGCAGCTTACAGGGAATCGCAGACTTCATTCTTCAAGCAATAATACTGAAGGAATTTTTTGAAATCGATTTTCAAAATTATTCAGAAAGCATCACATTTTTTGGGGCCCCACTAGAAACTTAACAGTGTGCAAAAATATTTTAATTCATACTAAAAATATCATATAATACATTTATCCCATGTTTATCTTGGGTTCGATTCCCGATGAAGTCACTGGATTTTACAATTAACCTAATCCTTCCAGATGCATTATGGTCCTGGAGTCGACTCAACCTCTAACAGAAATTAATACCTGGCCGGCGCGTAAGACTGACAACCTTACCGCCATCTCTGAGCCGACTGTCTAGTAAATGAGGGAACCAGCGGCCTCCGTAGTCTAGAGGTAACGTTCCCACCTCATGACTCGTAGTACGCAGGCTCAAATACCCGGCGGAGGTCGTCGAATTTTTAAGGGCGGAAAAATTCAGGGAACAAGTCCTCCGGGAGGGACTTTAAGCCGTGGGTCCCGTGTCGTAGCTTTACGGCACGTAAAAGAACCTCATATCTCCAAAGGAGGTCACTGAGCCAAATTCCCGCCCAACAGCAGTCTCTAATACCTCTGGTAGATGGGGGAAGCATTATAGATACCTCTCAGCCAGTAGAGCCGGTCTCGCTGACTGGGCGGGACTGATGGTAAGCACCAGTACCGGTAGGATATAGAGACTGGTAGAAATCATAGAGGGAAGCACAATGGACCAATACAGGTCTAAGTGCACGAGGAAACCCACCCTCTCCAATAACTAACTAACTAAATGAGGGAACCTCGACGTCCCACAACCCTAGGGGCCGTCTTGAGGCGCTGCCAATTGTGCAGCTATACAAGAACTTCCCCGCATTTTACGGAACTCGAAGGTTCATCACCGTGTTCACAAGAGTCCTCCATTGGTCCCAATCCTAAACCAGATCAATCCAATCCATACCATCCCATCCTATCTCTCTAAGATACATTTTAATATTATCCACCCACCTATGTCTTGGTCTTCCTGGGGTCTCCTTCCTTCCGGCTTTCCCACCATTATCCCATATGTATTCCTTTTCTCCTCCATTCTTTCTACATTCCCTGCCCGCATTACTCAGTGGTGTGATAAAACAACTTCAAGCGTCATTTAAAAGAAAACACGGAAAACACAGAGAGAAGCACAAAATCTCTGTGGGAAGTCAGTAAGAAATGTAGCGCTTATACAGGAACAGAAAATAGGGCTTAAATATACACTGTTCGCGTCTGATACTTGAATGCAGCACAAATCCACTAAACTAGCTCACAGCTCTTCCCTCTAATTGAAAACTTTCATGTGTTTGGGAAGAAGAATGAATTGTGGGAATATCATTCATGCAGACACGAAGAAGAGTTAAATTCAGAGAATGTCTTCTTCCCTGAACACGGAGGAAGGTAGTTCTCCTGATTTAGAAGTGTGTGTGACTATAGACGGGATGTGGATTGGTGAATAGAATTTATCGACCACATGCATACACCACTTGAAACTACATTTTACAGGTCACTGACAGACACAGACTATCATCCTTAGTCTATCAGTCTCCACTATCCGTTTCCTGGCAACGGTTTTAACACAGTGGAGATTTTTCAGCTTCCCGCGATCAGTTCCTCTTGTCACAGCCGCGCGTACAGAATGTTTCAACTGACAACTCAGCTAACTGGGTCCCAGGCTGGCGGTCATTTCACACCAATCTCATGCTCACTCTGTAAATATGTTTCATTATTCAGTCGAATTCTCTTTATGTGTCAGAAAGTTTAATGATCACTTCCTCTAACAACGTTCCCATTCACATGTTCCTTCTGATATGAAGAGTCAGTTCATAAAATTTATTAAATAGCACTTCTTTAAAATTACACTGGCAGTTAAGAAAATTCCTAGATTCTAGTTAAAAATTAATCACCTTTAAATATTAGAGCGCAGGAGTTATTACTGTTTTAAAATTAAACCAGGAATCTAATTTAAAGTTCACATCGATAACAGCAACGCAGAGGATGTTAGACAAATTAAGCTTAATCATTCAGTGAGAGGCCTTGCAAACTGCAAGTGTTGAAGGGGGGGGGGAAATGGCTCAGAATTTTTGGTGTTGTAATGAATGTCCACACAAAAATATCACCCGTGTACTCGTACATTATACTTTCAGCAAAGTTTCACATCCTGAAGCTTCACAGATGAAGTAAGAATGAAAATAATACGTGGGTTAAAGACAAATTTATTAACATCTTTTATCTGACTCGTGTATTCTATAAAAGGAACAAGAAATTTAATTTTATCGTGTCAGATATTTCCCTAAACAAGACATTAATTTATAAATGATCTCATGTATTTTTTCTATAATATATTTTAATTTTTTTTTGTTCCACAATTTCATGGATCTGAGCCCTTCTTGAGGAGCCGCAAATTGTGCAGCCACCCAAGAATTTCCCAGCATTTTATTGAACCCGAAGGTTCATTACCGTGTTCACAATATCCCTTCACTGGTCCCTATACTGAGCCAGATGAATCCAGTCCATACCGCCCCATTCTACATCTCTAAGATCTATTCTAATATTATTAATTCATCTACATTTTGGTCTCCCTAGTGTCTCTTTCCCTTTGGCTTTTCCACCAATATCCTATTTGAATTCCTCTTCTCCCCCAATTGTGCTACATGCCCGGCCCATCTCACCCTCCTTGACTTGTTATTCGAGTTATACCTGGTGAAGAAACAGACGGAAGATCTTTGAAGCAGGACACTGAGGAGAGCATGTTGATGTAAGAAGGAGGGACAAATTTGGATAACAAAACGACAACAATAATAATAATTCATTTTTATTTATACACTTGACGAAGTAACGACCCAATGGCAAATCACAAAATGAGAGTAAGTGAAACAGTAGTAGTGGCAGTAGCAGTAGTAATAATTTTCGCCCTTGACCAAATACTACTTGGATGATCACATCGCAGAAAATGGATTGGGTGGATATATAACTCGCGCGACACGAGAAATGAGAACATACGGTATTTCTGCCGGAAGTCACCTAGAGATGCGACCGTCTGGGAGAGAGTTGTTCTTTCTTTTTCTCCTTTACTGACAATCAGACTGTACAATCTGTAAGTCAATGTGTTGACTGGTGTACAATATGATAACTGTTTATTGTACACTCTTCATGGCGTGAGCGGAATAAACATCCAGTGATGTTTTCCTCAGTTCCTTAGATCTCGTGGCCAACTTCTTTCGAGTTTTCGATTTTCATGAGGTTGCAGTAGTGGTTGAAGAAGTGGGTTGGAGTGATTTTCTGGTTTGCTGAAGTACTTGGTGCTGTTCGGATGAGTTCTCTTACGTAAGGAGTTTTTAGATCTGTATGTAGGGTGCAGTTGGATACATACCGTGCTGCGTTCGTGATGGATCGGAGTATTTTGGACTGGGCACGCTGTATAATGGCGGTCTAGGGAGAATATTGAACATAGAAGGATAATCTGGAACTGGAATTTAAAAGAATTGATGCGATGGGTTGGGCTGGACTGAACTGGCTCAGAATATAGTATTCCAATGGCGGGCGTTACTGCGCGAGGTAATAAACTTCCGTCTTCCATAAAGTAAAAGAATTCCTTGGTGAGGCACGCAAATCCTAACCTTTCGAGACAGAACCTGATACACGGACTTACTGACACGCAGGTTCTTATCAGGGGTGAACAAAGCAGAGTTAAACAGGATAATACATAAATATATATGCAGATATATTTTCACAAATATGAAACAAATCGTAAATTAATTAGCTATTAATTTCATTGACGAGCACAGTGGCCGCGCGGTCTAAGGTATGAACCTCCTTCAATACTTCAGTAATATCTTCCCATCCATGTCGAGATCTTCCTACTGACTTCTTCCCTTCAGAGTGAGAACTTAGACGACAGCAAAAGAAACCTGCAGAGTTTCTTATTTTATACACAAAATGTAGGAACCGTCAGCACAACAAATATTTCAGTATTACGTTTAGACCTTTATTACTGCAACATGTTTCGGCCGCACAAGACCATCATCAGGGAGGAATATGTATAGTTATTGAGCTACCGATACGGATCATTATGGGTGCACAGCGTGGTATTGAATATTGACATAAAGACTGTGTCCCAGATTGGAGTATAGTTAAAATAGCAAATACATGATTAGGAATGAAAAATAAAATATAAAAGATAGAATGAAGGTGTACATAATGTTGAAATATTATTAAAACATATTAAGGGTATGCTTTTTATTGCTAGTGGGGTGGGACTAAGTCCCTTGTACTGCGGCCGCTATTGGCCAATTGTACCAGCCCCAGATGATAGGTGAGGGTGATTGTGGAGCAATTGGTGGAATGAAGATTGGCAGGGGAAACCGAAGTACTCGGAGAAAACCTGCCCCAGCGCCACTATGTCCACCACAAATCCCACTTGACCAGACCCTATATTAAAGGTATGTTAGAAGTACATAAGTATTAACACCTACATGTGGGGTTAGGGATCTGTATGACAAGTAGAAATATTTTATTTTGATGAGATATCCTACTACAGTGTAGAATTGGGCGTGTATGTTGCGTGAGTCTTGTTGCAGAAATTATACGTAATAAGCCCGGTATATGAGGCACAAAGACAAGTTTTCAATGATGGACAAGTTTGATGGTATGTGGGAATCTGGTCTGCTAGTCCCACGCCGTGTATCCTATATAAACTTGTAATGTGGCGTGTGTTTCTTGTTCTGGACGTATTCACGTTCGGTGTGTTCTATCCTGTGTGGTGGTTTTCTTAACATCCTGGCTTCTAGAGCTATGAAATTGATGGCTGAGATACCGACTCGTTTGACACGTGGATTTAATAGTCCGAAACAAACAGTGTCTACAGACCACTTGAAGGGGTGCTGCAGAGAGAAGTGTGTTATTAAGTAGTGAGCTTACAGCTTTGTGCACAGGAATGCAGAGGAACGGAAGGTAACCTGACCGTTTCTGTAAACATGAGATATTATTTGCGAAGTTAATAAGTCGGTCATTCAGTCAAACAGGTCGAGGGGTGACGGCCTAATAACAAGCCATTAGCTGAACTGTCTGAAGTTTCAGTCCTTTAATCACACCCAGGAATTCAGTCCAGGAAATTTACCGATTCAGTCTTCATGTGTTGCACCCTGTTGTGTGTCATGTTTTTTCTTTTTTCACTGGCTCTAAGTCCCCTTGGGTCCTGGCCTCTGATTTTTCAGTTTCATGATCATTCTACAGACGATAAGAGTCCTTGGACGAGTGATCAGCCCGTCGCAAGACCGCTACCTAAACACAGGAAAACACAGACACACAATAAACATACACATACCAAACATCCATGCCTTATGTGGAATTCGAACCCACGGTCCCGGCTTCCGAGCGAGCGAAGGCAGTACATGCCTCAGACCGCTCGGCTACCGTGACCGGCAGTGTATAAGAATAATATATAAGAATTCAGTTCGTACCTCACACGAAACAGATCCGAACCCACGATCCCGGCTTTCGAGCGAGCGAAGACAGTTCATGCCTTAAACCGCTCGGCTACCGTGACCGGCGTGTGTCACACTGAGTAATTTTTATATCTTTCGAGAGAACAAGTTCATATAAGTATAAATTATTTACATTAAAATTTATAAACACAACATTTTTTACACACTCATTAGGTCATCATCAGGTGTACTGTTAGTGAGTCATAATGACCACCTACAAGTCAACATGGGAACTCTCCATGTGCCATATGACAACCTCGTCTCGATGAAAGCCCCACTGCACCCAACCTGTGACCCGATTAAATGGGAGATACCACATGTGAACATACAGGAGTTCATATCATACCCACCAAGGAAAGAACCTGAACAGAGCGACCAGTATTTCAGCGAAATAACTAATAGATATACACATAAATTCCAATCTTAATTTCGACCTTAATTTAACCTTCAACTAGATATACATTAACTTAACTAATTATATATAATAGCAATACAATTGGACTAAAAAAGTCGCGGGATCAAGTCCCGATGAGGTCACTGGATTTTTTCAATTGACCTAATCCTTCCAACCGCAATATGGCCCTGGGGTCGACTCAACCTCTAACATAAAGGAGTACCAGGAATTAATTAAATAATTTTCCTGGGGAGTAAAGCGAGGCCGGCGCGTAAGGCTGACAATCTTACCGCCATCTTTGAGCTGATTGTCTAGATAATGTGGGTACCTCGACGTCTCACAACCTTATGGACCTTCACGGCCTGCTACAGGGATAGCTTTACTATTCTTTTTACTTTATAATTAGACTAAAAAGTATATAATACAAAGAGTTTTGTTACAAAGCATAATATTACATGTGGTATTCAGAATGTGGATCCATATTAATGTGTTTAATTACTTGAGATATGTTCATTTAAAGCCTTATGGTAACCAAATTGTGGTCCAAACGTATAGCATGGCTATATTTGTAATAAATAAGAAAAATGTGCATTAACATCTACTGTCTCTAGTGAATATATTTCCATACCACTCGTTATGTTATGCTGACGGTTATAATATAAATATTTCTCTGTAACTGTTGTAGTTGTTAATCGTATTTGGTTTGTATTCACTGTGGTAGGATGTCCTTATTGTTGTGTTTTGTGTATTGTGTTTTGTTTGAACGTGTTGTCACTTAGTGTAATGTGTGTTACTTGTCTGTTGTGTCCTATTGTGTACTACTGCCACCGGGCTAAAACCAAATTGCAGTATAATAAATAAT
>NW_019743661.1:306712-317615 GCF_002891405.2 Cryptotermes secundus
AGAATGATCAAGTAAAGGAGGATGAGATGAGCAGGGCATGTAGCACGAATGGGACGAAGAGGAATGCATATAGGGTATTGGTGGGAAAGCCAGAAGTAAAGGGACCACCGGGAAGACCAAGGCGTAGATGGGTGGACAATATTAAAATGGATCTTAGAGAGATAGGATGGGATAGTATGGATTGGATTGATCTGGCTCACCATATGGGCCGCTGGAGGGCTCTTGTTACTTTCGGATTACATAAAATGCTGGGATGTTCTTGAGTAGCTGCACAACTGGCGGCTCCTCAAGAAGGGCTCAGCTCTATGAAGTTAGTTAGATATACCAGGGTACTTTTCAGCATTATTCATCCATCAGGGTTACTCGTGGATGTCATGAGGTTGCTTCGAAGGGGCCTACATTCATTTATTTCGGTGAAGACCAACGCGATAAGAATGTGAAGTGATATGAATCAGTCGCGCTGTTGAATGCATACATACAAATCGGAACAGACGAAAAAATAATTTTAATTTAATTCTGCACCATATTCCGAAGCCTAGTGATCTTGATTGAACAAGATTCACAAAACACCTAAATCACTATTTATCACTTATGTACTGGACGCGTCAATATCTTGCACTTCCAAAAACTCTTTTTCTAGTCTGCAATGAGTGAATACTTCGATTGTGTTATATTGCTCACACGTGACACGTGCAATCCTGCATAAGTTGCAGTCATGTTGATGACTGTTCGGAAGCTAAATCAAGTATATCTTGAATACAGAGCTCCACTGGGGGTTCGGCGTAAAGGTTCGGACACACAGAGCGCTACGCTATGTTCGCTACGTACCCTACGTACGCTGTGTACACTCTGCGACGTAGCTAACATAGGGAACATAGCGTACGTACCGTACGAAAGTCTGTGTGGCCAGTCACATTGGCAATAAATGGAGATATTTTTGTGTTCGTATAGCGAACATAGCGTACGTAGCGAACATCGCGTACGTAGCGCACTGTGTGGCCGCACCTTTACTGCTATGGGTAACAGATTCAATGAGCTGATGAACGGAAAGCATATATGCCTTTTACTGTTACTATACAGTGTAGCAATTAAACAAATATTCGCATAACCCAAGATGTTCCTTTAATAAGTTTACAGTTGTTCACCTGGTAGGGAATTTGTTTTTCCTTCTCATGGTATTTTTAATTTCGTCAGGCGTCCGCCATTGACTGTAGGGTATTGTCACGTATAGGGTGACATGCGCGACAAAAATAACGGGCCCTACTTCGGATGATTGGATTTATTAGCACTTAGGTTACAATCTCTCTTAACCTCATTTAGTACAGCACCATCGCTGATTTAAACACACTGGTCCTCTCCTGTTACTACAACTAAAACGCAGGAACTGTAAAGGTCTCACTGAAACACACACTCTAAATGTTACACATGAATAAAATCTTCTAATCGCAGTTTAATTCTTCACAGGTCGACGAAATGTCCCTGGTTATTTTTCTATCGAGAAATAAGAACTAAATTGTAACGCCGCTTGTCTGTAAAATAACTATTTTGCACGGACCCCACGGAAAACACAGTCTCCCATTATTGCTGATGCATGTTTACCGCTGCGTTGCCTGGCAACAGGCTTCATATATCTCCGCGCTTTTGCTCGGTGCGGATGGCATAGAAAACACAGTTTCCCTGTTGTTCAGGTTTGTTTACAGAGCCGTTGGNCATCCCATCCTAAATTTAATTAGCGTAATGATGTAAAGTTAAAAAGCTCTATATGACGTAATTTTGTGCATCATCATGAAAAACTGAAATCCTCTAGACCGCGTACCAAAGTCTGAAAGCCTCCAATTCTGCGCGCTATATCACAGTTTTAGGTATGTCAGTCAGGTGGTATAACTTCAAGGTTCAGTCTATCGCTCTTCGCCTTCTTCCTGGCCCAGCTACGCATTTCCCTAGTGACGCATAAAAACAAAACAGCAAGAAGAAAGCTAGGCAGGGTTGGTGCAATTCAAGAGGCGGCAAGCTGTCTCGCTCCGCCATCTTCTTTCCCCCTTTTGCTGCAGCTTACAGCAGGTATAGCACAACCAACATTGCAAGACCCACCGAAATCTCATTTTTGAATTCCCTTCTATAGAAATGACACATACATGCGATGGAATGGATTATCCTTAATTGACCAGGTACACCACCCCACCAACGCTTATTAGTGCATTTTGGAGGCCCCGAGATCAATTTTTGGCCAAGAAATCGACTGTACTGAATCATGTGTTCGTACTTTTAATCACTGGGGGCACGCGGTAGCGTAGTTGGTTGAGGCAATATGTTACAAGCGGGAAGGTCGCGGGATCGAATCCTGATGAGTTGGATCTTTTAATTTTACCTAATCCTTCCAGCCGCACTATGGCCCTGGGGTCGACTCAGCCTCTAACAGAAATGAGTACCAGGAATATTCCTGGGAATAAAGGGAGGCCGGCGCTTAAGGCTGACAACCTTACCGCCATCTATGAGCCGATTGTCTAGATAATGTGGGCGTCTCAAAATTTCACACCCCTATGGGCCTCCACGCCCTGTTACAAGAGTAGCTTTATTTTTTACTTCTAATCATTAACTTGTAATAAGAATTAAGAATCAAAGTTCACTATTTAAAGTTGTGTGCCAGACGTGCTACAACTGCTTGACATTCCTTAAAGGTAAATAAATAATTATAATAATATTAATAAGAAAGTTTAAGTTGCCCCTGTGCTTACTAATTAAGAACTACGCCATGAAGGCGTATGGGCCGGGCCGCCGCGGTGGGAAGCCTGTGGCTAACCTCTTGAGCTATGGTGCGGCCCAACATTCCTCGGTAACTAATGCAATGTACGAGTACAACAATTATTACACACCTGCGCAGAAGTGAGAAGCCTACCAGAAGCGCTGCATTAACTGTACGGATATATTTGAAATTATTTAAACATGTTTCACTGAACTACAGAAACGCTGCATAAAACGGGCATCACTGTGGGTAGGATGCTTCAATGTAACAAAGACAATTATCATTGAGGTTACACATACCTTCAAATTTCGCTGCATGTAGTTTTCCTAATATAATCATTTATGCATTTCAAAAACATTGGCATGATGTAAGTTCATCGTTATTGCATTACGAGTTTAATATAGGTCCAGATTTTTATGTTTAGTTCGTTGCTGCAGTTATTCTAATACATCATTTTTCGCAAGAAATAAACTTACTTACTTACTTACTTATTCATGGAACTGAGCCCTTCTGGAGAAGCCGCCAATTTAGCAGCTACTCAAGAATTTCCCAGCATTTTATGGAACCAAAAGGTTCATTACCATGTTCACAAGAGCCCTCCACTGGTCCCTATCCTAAGCCAGATATATTCAATCTATACCATCCCATCCTATTTCTCTCAGATCCATTTTAATATTGTTCACCCGCCAACGCTTTGGTTTTCGCAGTGGTCTCTTTTTTTCTGGTTTTCCCACCAATATCCTATATGCATTTTTCCTTTCACCCATTCGTGCTACATGACCTGCCCACCTCATCCTTCTTGAACGCAAGCAATTAGCCATGTATTTAATTTGAGAGATAAAAGCAAGATACACTACATACACTTGCCCGAAACATGATATCAATTAAATTTTCTAAAGGATACATTTCTCCAATACGCTTTTTATGAATATAGTAGTGTACTTGAATATTTCATAGTCACAACTTCACAGTTTTACGAATTTGGTGTAAATAATTTACAGCACATTATAAATTACTTGTAATTCCATTGAGTTTGGCCAATTAAAAAAGTAGGCACAATCACACACCTGCATTTGTGTATAAATTTATTCTATTTTATTCCCATGTGGGGAAAGAACAGGCTTAGATCATGTTGCGTGTGTGTGTATTTTCTTGTCCCACCAAATTTTGAACAAGTTCTCCGGTCTTCATGAAATTCCATATTAACCTTATCCGATCAGTGGCCACCTCAGTTTCACACTCTCACGATTTAGGAGTTTGCGCGTGACGTATAGACGGGTTTTGAATTTGATGATTTGATTTATTGACACCTTATACACAGTACTCAACTACAGGCAATTACAGCGCTGTCGCTAATTTACACACTTTGCAGTTCACCGTCACACACTCAGTAGGATTCCCAGTCTTTACTTGCCGTATCCTGGCAACGGTTTTATAACAGTCTCACTATCACTTCACATCACACATGAAGCCTTCTTTGTACCGTCCAATTCCTTTCTTGCCATTAATGTGCAACTGCCAACTCAATTCAATTCCTCTGTTCCGAAGTTCATATCCTGGCAGGCTGGCGTCTCGAAACCTGACTCCGTTCAATACTGCAACTGCCAGCAATCTTCTTTATAATCATTTTGCACGGATCAAGCAGAAAACATAGCCCTCTATTGTTGAGAACGGAGGTTACTAGATTGTTACTTGCGTATTCGTTGCCGCGGGAATTTGTTTACCGAGTCGTTATCTAGCAATGAACGTCTGACTTCTGTATTCTGGCTTTGGGGCGTCATATCACAATATGTCTCAATTTAGTCGGTAATATTGTGACAGTCCAAACCTTTTAAAACTCTTCAAGGGAAGAGTTATGGTCCTCTTTAGCCATTTCAGTAGAGTGACTGATTTATTGGGGAGACCGATCCATTAGCAAGTTATGACTTGCTTTTCGCATCTGGACAGAAATAACTGTCTTGTTTTGTTACCTGCAGCTTGGGTGAACGGAAAGGGACGAGGCCACCACAGGGGGAAAGTCTGTAGTTTGCCGAAGATGTAAATTTTGTTTTGCTAATAGGGTAGCTGTCATAAAAGTGTCTTCGGAAGGGTGTCATTGGACCCTAAACCAAGAAATAACCGCTTTCACATGTGGGGTACCGGGTTCTGTATCTTTGGAGCTCTTTATTCTCAAAGTTGTTATGTGATTGTCTAGTGCTGATTGCACGATGGATTTGGCCTGTTAAAATCAACCAGTAGGAACCTATTCTTGTCTGGGAGAAAGGCCGTCAATTCAAATCCTATACAGGGCATGAAGCGGCGCTCCCGCAGGATAGAGTTGGCAGAGGGACTTGGCATTTTGAATTCATCAGAGGCAGACGTCATTGGGCTGCACTCTCCAAGTTTATCTAAATTTATCAGTCTTTATTTGGCTCGATTAATCTTTGATAATATTAAAAAGGGCACATCACTCCGTACTTGCTAATAAAGTTATGGTGTCTGCTTCTGAAATAAACAATTTGTGGAGAGCAGAAATCGTGTCGTTGATTTCTAGCAGTGGACGGGTTTTAAATGTGCAGTTTCACCGTTGCCTCAGTTATTAAAGTGACACGATCCTGAGAAGAGTCAATTGGTCTACCTAAGCCGGCAAATAAATATAAAGTCAGAAAGGGGACGGTTACAATAACAACATGACTGAAATTAGAACATTTTTGGAGAAAGCGATATTAGTTAAAACTAATATAATATCCTGATTAATCTTAGAAAACTATGGAGCCTTTTAGGATTTTTTTTTCCGAAGAATGACGAACAACATGACAACAGTGCACACAACTGCCATTCAGCCTTAAGTCTGATAGCGGTAACTAATGAGCTGCTGGTGTTAGGAACACGAAATATTGTGCAAGAACATCTAAAAACTTCAGTGAAAATCTTGAGTCTTATAGGTAATCAATTTTGATAGAAAGAAATATTAATGATCTCAGTTACTAATGAACTACTGGGATGAATATTTACAACGATTCAACGTAGATATGTTAAAATGCTGCCACGATTCAAGCTTCTACAAAAAAAAAAAGAACTGAAGTCACTCTGTTCTATACTTGTTCTCTTAAGACTAATGAATAACCAGATTCTGAAATTAATGATAAAAAGTTTTTCTCTAAATTATTATCCAGCTTGCCAAATATATTAATTTAATATATTTCCGAAGAATTTATTAAACCTTTTATATTTCAAGTCGTTTTTATTTCATTGCTGTCTGAAGCACAAAGTACGTTGGTACATTACAGTACTAAACAGTATTACGTCTCGTTGACGTTCCTTGTCGCCGAAAGAAAAGTGGGGGACGGGCAAGAGAGGAAACAGATTCACGAAATTTGCATACATCAAAAGGCGATGAAAGAAGTAATTTCCATTAGATTAAATTAAAAAAGCAAATGATGAAATAATGTGACAGCAATTATTTCCTCAAAAAATTAAGGCGAAAGTTATTAAAGGGGAACCGTGTCAGTACAGATGAGTAGCAGAGAAAAATATGTTCTCGTTATATACAAATATATTAGTATTTTCCAATTATATATGGATTAGATCCAGTTTCAAATTAACATGAATTCCACCTTTAATAGTCCTAAAAATATCATACATAAAAAACTAAAAATAAAGTAAAGATTAAGTCCGTGAATGCAGAGAACGTAAATGACACTGCTCGGCTGGGCGTGAATTTATTCTGTTTATTTTCGAATGTGTTCATTTCGGACACAAATTCCAGTGAAGAGTGATTCTAAATTATTGTCGGGGTTACCATGGACTATAAACGGAAACACCGACAATAAATTAGAATCACCCTGTACTTCTCGAGATCGGCACAGAGTGGTTTCAGTGGGAGAGTGAACCACATAAGTTCTCCAGTGAATAACAAAAAGTAATATGGATAATTGACGATGAAGTTTATTATCTTTTGTGATGTTACGCCGTGCAGCCTTGTAGGTGATTAGCGGCGTTTCGGGGAAACACATTGCCTCGATCTTTTTTGTTGAAGAGAAGTCAAGTTATTAAGCAAACAACAGCACAAAGAAGAGAGTCTCACATATCAGATAATGTGAAAGAGTTCATAAGAACGTATTTCAGCTCTGTTTCTCACTGTGGTAAATGCTAAGGTTAATATTTCCTTGGACGTGACGCCTTGTTATGTCTTCTGTATTATACCAGCGTTTCGGAGGAACCTGATGTCCCTTAGAAACCGTCTGCTAATTCAAGTCTTTGAGAAGCTCTGCTAAAACAACATATCACCCACTGTGAATACTCCATATAAATGGTCAATTCGATAGCAATGCAGTCGACTTTCAATACAGAGGCAATACAATATATCTTAATCATTTCTGGAGATCGTTTCTCAGAGACATAATTATTGATGGCTTTCTTCAAAACTTAAAGAAAAATGGGGTCGTAAAAGAAAACTGAAATTAGCCACTATCTTTTCCTATTATATAATTCCGATTGCATAGATATCCGAGCCAAATTCAAAACTCTATTCTTAATTAAGTATTAGTTTCTCATGTAGTTCTGTTTACTTGATGCAGTAACAAGCCTGTATAATCATCCTACTGAAATATCTGTATTTCATGCTAATGACTGTCGGAATGAAGGGTTAAAATGCGGCAAAATTATTTTAATAAAAAAAAATACATAGAAATACAAAACCGTGAAGTTAAATATAATATTCCACTCATAAATATGTCCAATTGAAGTCTTAAACAAAAATATTTCGAAAATTTGAGCGGTACTCCGCTTGATAGAGCAAAGGAAATCATAAGGGAAAAGGGAAAAAGGGGTCTGGAACGAAAGCAAGACCTGATACAATTAAGGCACACCAATAAACTGGTTGGTTAACACATTTTAACGTAAGAGAGCTGTAGGCGTAGCTTTTATGCAGTTGTTCTCAGAAAGAACGAGGGCTCTGGTTTTGTTACAGTGAATTTGCCCTGGAAGGGAGAGAATTCGGAGATTATTTTATTGCGAATGTGCTCTGGTAGATGAGAATTGCGTGGCTTTTAGTCGCGAATGTGCTATGGGCAAAGAAAACTGCATGGGTTTTAGTAGTAAATATTTTCTGGGGGATGCGATTTCCGTGGTCTGTTTTCGCGAGTTTGCTGTACAGGCATGGGAGAGTCATGAATGTGCTCTGGAGGCAACGGACCTCCGTGTCTTGTTACCGCGACTGTGCTCTGGAGGCACGAGAGCTCCGTGTCTTCTTACCGCGACTGTGCTCTGGAAGCACGAGAGCTCCGTGTCTTGTTACCGAGAATGTGCTCTGGAGGCACGAAAGCTCCGTGTCTTGTTACCGAGAATGTGAGTTCCGTGTCTTGTTACCGCGAATGTGCTCTGGAGGCACGAGAGCTCCGTGTCTTGTTACCGCGACTGTGCTCTGGAGGCACGAGAGCTCCGTGTCTTGATACCGCGAAAGTGCTCTCGAGGCACGAGAGCTCCGTGTCTTGTTACCGCGACTGTGCTCTGCAGGCCATAGACCTCCGTGTCTTGTTACCGCGAATGTGCCCTGGAGGCGCGAGAGCTCCGAGATTTGCTAGCATGGTTGTGCTCTAGATAGTTGCAGGCTCCACGTTCCAGCTGTAGATCAGGGACAAGGAAGATTCTGCCGACGCTCCGTTCGCATCACCCCGCTTCGTAACCATTCCATGCTGCAGGGGAACGATAGGCGGGGCTTCGGAATGCCCCTTGGCGACCATAAAAGGGGAAGGCGTGGCAACATAACCCTCTCTTTTTCTTCCCACCTCGACCTGCATCTAATTTTTGGTATGCTTTCTTTTTTTCTTAAGGATCTCTCTTACTTTCCTTCTCTCCTCTTGAAACACATCTTTTGTTAACCAGAGCAGTGAACACTTCTAACGGTTACATAATAATATAAATAATGCAGTAAAATAGGACTCGATCTGGCTAATATAGACAAAGTTTACAGGACAGTTGAAGCAGTTACTGCTTTGAACCACGCTGTTTTTTTGTCAAGGATGTGTAGGACTCGATTCGTATCATCTAAAGTAATGGTTCTTGAAACTTTTCTAAAGCTCTCATGCAGTAGATGGTCTGCTATTTTTATTCCTTCCTAAAGATCACTACAAACAAAGTGAATAAGGGTTCTTGCATGCTATTGTCCTACAAATCAGGCACTTTTCCCTTACCTTCACTTTAAACGCTGTAAAGTTTCAGTTCCACAGATTAAAAATCTTATGCAGGATTGAGGTTTTCACAGTGGTGTCTATGGAGGACATCTTCTGGGATGTGTAGTCGTGTAGATCTTGTGTAAACCAACGTTTAGGAGGAACATATCGCCTCTATCTTCAGGGTAAAAAAAATCCGCGAGCGAGAAATCAATGCGAGAGAAGGCTAGCAGATTCCGCCTCTCATTTTTGTTCCTCTCTCGCGGATTATTCTACCCTGAAGATGTAGGCAATACGTTCCTCCGAAATGTCCGTTTACAGAAGATCTAAGCAGTGCCACATCCCAGAACACAGCATTCTTAAACACTTTCTATTAAATTTATTTCATTTAAACATAAATATTTGGTTTTATGAAGGAGAATTCATAACGGAAGTGGATATTTATTGAACTAAATCATTTCCTGCAAATTTCAACCACTTAATCGTCTTCATACTTTTTTTAATAATCAACTACTTTTCTGTTTGTTTGAATATTGTATATCTAGTATTATAGAAAAGATGACATAAACGTAATTTTCACTCGAGTAAAGTCTTGACATTATCCGTGTACGTAAGTAATTTAGCACTACGTTATGAAGGTGTATGAAGGGGTGAATGCATAGATCCACGATTTCTAAACCTCGGAACTAATTGGGGGTGAATGGTCAGCTTCACGCTCCTGCCGCTTTACCCCCGGTAACCACTGGATAGGAGACTTGTCTGGACGACGCAGCAAACACTGAAAGTAATCGCTACTCAATTATTAGAACAAAATTTATGGAACATACGGGAAGGCCGAACGCTGTATAAATCCCAGTATAGACCAAGTAGGGTTACGAAATAGAATTACACTCTCAAATGTCAGCCGGAGAACTAGCCGGCCAGTCAATATGCCTAAATTTCAGTTATGAGCATTTTACTTAATTTCTTCATGCACATTTAAGACATAAAATGAAACAGTTTTACACACACTGTACTCGGTTCCTGTCATATGTTGTATGATTTTATAAGCAAGAAACTCAAATGTTCACGTGTTTAAGATAAGACATTGTATAAAATCTATATAGTCATATAATTTAACTTGACGCCGTACATTTTGGTAATTTCACAAGATTTATTTACGGCTATGATAAAGGACCGATGTCCCCATCCTGAAACTCGTGTTCTTAAAATACTAGCTTTCTCTGTCCAATGGACAGAGACATGAGACCAAAATTTCAATTCTCTCTTCTTATAACCTCGCCACCATTGTTGGTGTCGCAGTATAGCAAGTGTCACGTAACTTCGAACAAGGCCAAGATTAACCTTGAATGCGCAGAAGAAAATTTTCAGACAAGGGGGTGGAGGGTGTGAGAAGTAACAGGCGGCCAGTGGAAGAGCGAGTGTTAAGAAACTCCTCTCACCACAAGCTACGCGAGGAATTTGACTAGGAATGCGGGGCCTTGTTCCGAAGTTACGTGACACTGCCTATAATTATTGGCGGCAGTGAAGGTGAAAAACCCTCGACTGTGCCTACATTCAACTAGTTGCCATAACAGGGTAAACAAACTGAGTACAACGTGATGAAAGTTTATTTCTCTAGAGGATTATTAAAAATACACGGTTACTCCCTTCTAGAGCATATCTGTTTCAGAGTTAATCGTGGCAAATCCTAGTCTCAGAACCTTCTTCTTGTTCCTTGCAGATGAATATGTTTGCAGTAACTTCATACACATTCCGGTTCATATGATACAACATATTTCACGCACAATATATTCAGTCCTCAGTGCAACTATTTTCACTCTTATATCTACTCCTTGTCACTTTCACTTTGTTGCTTTGAGGACTGAATATATTGTGCGTGAAAGATGATGCTTAAATATAATATTGCAATGATATAATATTCACCTTGCCTTTCGATAAGAAGCGAAGTTCACATATAAACGTAAACACAACCTGTGTTTTCTTCTTAACTGCATATTCCGTTTGG
>NW_019743662.1:0-549 GCF_002891405.2 Cryptotermes secundus
TTAAACTGCAATCATAATAAAAATGTAATTTTCTTATGCATTTGAAGGTAGCATTGATTAGCAAACCACAGGCTGATTAGATTGGCATAGTGAACGTACATTAACACTGCCTCAGCAAAAGAGACTGGTTTGATATTAATCACTCGGTATGGCATTTCTGCATATAGGTGGCATCAAGTATTATATAGCAATGTTTAGAGAAAGAACAGGCATCTCTGCTGTCTACATCTCTGGTCATTTGAAGGTAAGGCTTGGCAGTTGGAGGGTTAAAAGATCCCATCCTCCCATTAAAGATCTAGAAACATTCAAATCATAAACAACCCCAAATTTAGATAAACAGTATCAGAATAAATGGAATTTAACTGTGGTACCCTTGGGCGCAGTTGGGATAACTATGTTGGCATAGTGACTAGGCTGTGGACTGGAAACCAGGGAACCAGCATTCAAGTCCAAGCAGGGACAAAATTCTTCTCTAATTCCAAGAACAGCTCTGGGGCCCACCCGGCCTCCTATACAGTGGGTCCTGGGGACAAGCAGTTGGGTCACAGA
>NW_019743663.1:0-6481 GCF_002891405.2 Cryptotermes secundus
AACTGATCACTCACTTCTATTCAGTACCGAGATGAATGTGTGGAACTGTACCTCCAGTGCCACATGTGTCTTCATTGCGTGATGAATACTTAAGCACAGGGACAATTTTACGTCTGTTTATTGTGGTATACGTTACTGTATCCGCTGCTGAGGTTATGCCGTAGCGATCCTGTGTGATGTATGGAGAACGTATGATGAAAGGAGTTACAGGAAGTCCCTGACTTACGTGGGTGCGTGTAACGAGACGCCGTAGATACATGTACACACAAGCACGTTTTTGTATCGTGACCGTATAAGCCGGTGATAATGGCCACGCGGTCAAAGGCATGAGCTGTCTGTCTACCCTCGCTCGGACGCTGCGATCGTGTGTACGAATCCCACTCAGGGCATGGATATTTGGTGTGTGTATTAGTTTATTTTGTGTTTGTGTTGTCCTGCGTTTAGGTAGAGGTATTTTGCGACTTGCTGATCACTCGCCAAAGGAGTCCTACCGTCTGTGAAAAATGATTAAGGAACTGAATAAGAGGCCAGGGACCTGAATGGGTTTCAAAAGCGACCGTTTCTGGGCGGCAGCTCGGTAAACACGTTCCCGTTGCTAGACAGCATATTCGTAGTAATGCAACAGTTGAACATAACAATAGAACAGCTATGCTTTCTGTGAGGTCCGTGTCGAGTTGTAAGCAAAGGGAATAATTTAGTGAGAATAGTGACTAATGTACGGGAGACTATGAAGAGATGATCTGAGCTTGTGAAACTGAAGAATCTCCACTGTTAGAAGCCGTTGCCAAGGAACGATTGATGAAGACAGCAGGCTGGAAAAATGTTCGGTTGTTATGGTGATTTATGAATTGTGGAGATCAGCGGCGACGCTGTAGTTGCGTGTAGTTCCGAGTCTCATGTACTCTAAACCCGTCTGTAGTGACACATTCACTACGTGGAAGTATTTGAACAGTTTTGGTACTTCGACTTCCAAGGTCGTTATTGCCGGCTGTACAGGCTTTCTGTATTGTGATACATTATAATATGGTGTGATATGATATGATACATTTTTACTGTACATTTTTAGCTATAACTGTCTGTGGAAACAAACATATATGCCAAAATTACATCGTATATAAGCATTATTGAACTTATATGTTGTTCAGCTTACAGCGAAATCTTCGGAAAGAATTAAGCGTGTAAGTTGGGGCCTTACTGTACTTTATTCTAAACCTTTATCCTTACATTCTTTAGGACTGTGAACATCTCAGCACACTTCTATCAATCTAGCCGTTACCCTGCGGGTTATCGAACTTGATATCTGCCAAATTCGAGGCAGATGCTTTGTCGCTTTTATAAGCAGGTTGGTTCCGTTAACTCATTTAAGTTATACCTTGAACAGGAACGGTGTCTTCAGATAGTCACCAGAAATATTACTTTGAAACATTCTCATCCAATTAAGGATATTGTAACGTTGATGGCCGGAGTGTTGCCAGGTAACGGACCGGCAATACATACTCGCAACAATGGAACGAGATTATGCAACCTGCTTCTAGGCAACGGCTCGGTAAACAGACTTCAGCGCAGGCTCAGTGACGTCGCACTGCAACAGTACTAGCTACAACGTCACTTGTTTTCTGTGTTGTCCGTGCGGCACCTAAATAACGAATATCTGTTTAAGAATGCCCATGTGGAAGCTAAGTCGGATACCTCCACCATGACACTGCAAGTCGTAGGAGGCGACGAAAAGGGAAGTCTAAAATTGAGACAGTAAAATATGGTCACGAGTACCAAGGGACTCAGACTCGAGAAAGACTGCGCTGGTAAGGGCCAGCAGCATACACAAAAGACTGGTCCGTCATCTCGCCAGAGAGGGCGCCCCACAAAAAACAAGGCCGTAACTGTCAAACAGTAATAAATATGTGGTCATGGGCTCGACACCAGGGCTTAACTGAATGACTGACCGTTAGTCGCAATGTGACTTTGACTTTGGTTAAGTCAGTGTGTGGAGAGTCCAGGAGAGCTCAAGGCAATTGAGAGACTAGTGCAGAATGCTCACAAGAGAAGTGACTAGAAGACCTAACATGTGTGTTATAATTACAGTAAGCTTGGAAGTGTTACAGTTGTTTGTATTTACAAGTAGTGAAGATCCAATAAACCGATTCACCAATACAAACGCGCGTCTTAGTCACTGTGATAGTGACAATATTATAAGAACAAAAGTTGTAATTGTACCTTTACATTTTATTTTTTCGCGAAATGAGTTGGGGCATAAGTTTTGTGTCATTTCTTCTCTGGAAGCGCAGCTTCTGCAGCCCTTCGGAAGATACATGTCTCCTTATCAATCTGATTGGAGTTACAGACACATCATCGTCGAGCCCAAAGTCCTACGGGTTCTGCTGCCCGGTTGACATCTCACTATGTACATCTCACTATGTACATCCTTGAGGTCATTGTTGAGTTATGGGCGGAAATGGGGATCCTCGGCACTGCCTCCAGATTCCAGCAAAAAAAAATCCAGAGCGAGGAATAAAATAAATTGAAATCTGACTGCGTTTAATACGGTTCTGGTGGCGGGATTTTCTAGAGCAGACCCATATAAAAGAACATCGTAGAAAATAGATTGCTGTACGTGTTTTTCTGTTATTTATCCCACAAAATGGTTTAATTTTTCTTTATAGTGACGCCATTTCCGTTTACGTCTCTTATTCTATATCGCTGAATCATTAGTTAATTAGATAGTTAACGACGCTGTTCCAACTGCTGCTGCTGCAGACATCTTGGCTTATTTAAGGATCCTGTGCGTGATGTATGACGTCTCCAGCAACCTGTTCACTCTGGTTCCTCGCTCGCGGACTTTTCTGCCCTGAAGATGTAGGCGATACGTTCCTCCGAAACGTCTTTTCACACAAGATGTACACGGCGCCACATCCCAAAAGACGGCGATCTACATATTCACCGTCGTGAAAACTTAAAATCTTTTATATACGTATTATGTTTGGTTAGAGCATTGTTTATATGTGTAGTAGGGATTATGTAGGACTTGTTTGGACCAAAACTCAATTCGCATATTTCTTTCATAGAGGCACTATGCTACAAGCCGGAAGGTCGCGGGTTCAGGTCCCGATGAGGTCATTGTATTTTTTTCAGTTGACCTAATCATTCCGGCCGCAGTATGGCCCTGGGTCGACTCAGCCTCTAACAGAAATGAGTACCAGAAATTTAATAAATAATTTTCCTGGGGAGTAAAGCGCAGCCGGCGCGTAAGGCTGACAACCTTACCGCCGTCTTTGATCCGATTGTCTAGATAATGTGGGACCCTCAGCGTCTCACAACCCTATGGGACTTAACGGCCTGGTACAGGGATAGCTTTACTATTTTTTTTTTTTCTTAAAATCATACCATAGTNCCCACAGATAATTTGTGAATGATAAGTGCATACGGACAGAGACACAAAGTTCAATATGTCATGCTTAGTATGATACGTATCGCTTTTTGTCTTCATGCACATATCACAGAAAAATGAATCAGGCTACAGAATGCAGAAATTTTATTACTCCTGGGATAAAACTTCGTTGATATAAATGAATCTGTTTTATATATGTTTTGTTACGTATTTCAGAACTGAATTCAGTACTCAGTAACCATTCTATAGCATACCATGTGTTTTACTAACCCGGTGGTATCTTCATGTTGTTTCGGAATTCGATATTTTGATAAAAAATTAATTATCGGAATTTCCTTTCTATGTGATGATAAAGAAAGCAAAAATAAAAGTTTCTGCTGCAGAGGCACAGGACTGTTATGATGAGTGACATTGGAACTCAGTAGCCATGAAGATTACTGCAGAACGTGGGTCTGCTTATATTCTTCTGTTGAAACTCTGGGAATGAGTATGTGAAATCAGAATCTTACAGTTCGGTGTTCTGTATCTCACAGACGCATGTAGAGGGGCTGGTGCTGCTTACACGGCAGAATGCAAACGCTTTATGCGCGTATGCTCTACATATAATTGCTACAATTGTTCGCCG
Organism: Cryptotermes secundus; assembly: GCF_002891405.2. Lineage (NCBI taxonomy): Eukaryota > Metazoa > Arthropoda > Insecta > Blattodea > Kalotermitidae > Cryptotermes > Cryptotermes secundus. The sequence continues at coordinate 4,011 of NW_019743663.1, forward strand.
TTAAAAAGCAACATCCCGGTCTCGGTAGCCGAGCGGTCTAAGGCTCGGAAGCCGGGATCGTGGGTTCGAATCCCACGCAGGGCATGGATGTTTGTGTGCGTTTTTCTATGTTTGTAGAGGCCATGCGCGAGCTGATCACCCGCCCAAGGAATCCTACCGAATGTCTAAGATCTAGTAAAACCGAAGTGAAACGGAGAGTTTCATGGAGGTAGGCCTAGGCACAAATGAGGGCTGTAGCGCCAATGAAAAAAAAAGCAACATCCTATATTGACATTCATGTTTATGTCAATATTTACTTTATTTAATCCCTTCTTCTTATATCTTATGGTGTCGAGGTTGTCTTTTTTTTTNTACAGCCACTAGTTTCGTCCGGAGCCAATTAAATGCACTCAGTCCCTTCCTAGGCCATATCTCTGAGACCTATTATTATATCATAAGGTAAAGTTAAAGTTGAAGAAAGTCGTCTTCTGGGATTTGACGCCGTGTATTATTGGTTTTCACTGACGTTTCGGAGGAACGTATCGCCTCCATCTTCAGGGCAGGTGAGTCGCGTTCCGAATACAGAGAGCAGTAGCAGCTACTCTAAATAATATTGAGTTATTACGACACAGTTTTGTTGAAGATTGTACGTTTCATGAAGCATACCAATTAAACTTTTTATATATCTATTTGTTTTGCATGTTCGTTATTGAAGCCACGACCGGAAACCTTGTACCTTGGCCGCTCGTTCTATAGTAGCATCTAAAGTAACTCATGTTGGATTTCAAACTTATAATAAATAAATTTAAACAACTGCAATAGAAACTTGGTAGGTTAACAAAGTACTCGTATCGCCTGCAGAGCGTGAAACCAGATCCCGAAACGCTGTGTACGACTATAGAATGTAGGTCTGCCGCAGACAATATAATTCATCATTCATAATGTGCCCTAATGTTTCTTAAAGTATAAATATCCATCAGAGTCAGTAATTCAGGAACATCACATCTTGATATCAGTGGCAAACTGACACTGCTCTGAACGCCATGAAATCCAGCCATTTGCTCTAAGAGTTGGACGAACTGGGACGGTTATTTCCGGAAACCTTCTTTGGGCGGATGCGGGAGGAACCCGGAACTGAAGAGGCTTGTGTATCTGTAACTCTCTGGACTTTTTTTTTCGAATGACACTCGATTCGAATTACATCCGTAATTCCCTAAGCTACAAGCCGGAAGATCGCGGTTTTAAATCCCGATGAGGTCATTGGATTTTTTCAATTGACCTAATCCTTCCGGCCGCACTATGGCCCTGGGGTCGACTCAGCCTCTAACAGAAATGAATACTAGGAATTAATTAAATAATTCTCCTAGGGAGTGAAGCGCGGCCGGCGCATAAGGCTGACAACCTTACCGCCATCTTTGAGCCGATTGTTTAGATAATATGGGACTCTCAACGTCTCACAACCCTATGGGCCTTCACGGCCTGGTACAGCGGTAGATTTACTTTACTTTTAATTTACTTACATCCGTGATTCCGTCTAGGCAATTGCCTGAACAATATACCTACCTCTGTTAGGTCCTGACCGTCCCTTTCCAAATCCATTCATGCACATTATCGTCAGTCATGATGTCACTGGATGTGACACGCTGAGATCTGGTTACTGAGGCTTCGCAAAATAGCCCATATATGAAGGTTAGCTAATGAATGAATTTTTGTGAAGGACTCTTGCATGGACGTGCTAAACGCCTACAAGTATCCTGAAATGCAACCCGCTGAAAGGAATCCTATCACGTGAACTTGGCCATCACTTTGCAGTCAGTAATGTAGAAGCCTGCGGAGCATCTCCTGATGGTCCATGTTTTAATGATGAAGAAAGCAAAAGAAGCCGAGACACAGAGGCAAGTGGGTGTGTTCAGTATTTATGTATGTGTGTGTTCCTTTCGGGTCAGAATCGTACAACAACATGCTGGAATCGACTGGGAGTGATTTTAATTGGGGATGTTGGAGCTGTGTTTTGTTATTCCGCGAGGGCGGTGTGGGGGAGGGGTGTAGTAGATTTATTGCTTTCACGATTGCAGGGTTTAGAATTGGACTGAATGTGGAATGGGGAGGGCAGATATTAGAGAACAAAGCAGGGGTGGGTAGCATGTAGTGGGCCTATTACTATTGTTGCATTGTTTCATGGTAAGAGTTCTGTGCTCCCTTGGGAAGACAATTGGGAGCCAGTACAGTAATTATACAGGGTGAATCGTATAGAACCGGCCCGATGAATTTGTTAATAATTCGGCAGGTGATGCATATAACAGCTCACAATTACGACGTAATAATCCGTGGGCCGTGCTGAGTCGAATGTTGTGCGCATGATCAGGCAAGTGGCAGCCCTTATGCTGCAAGGTCAAGGACAATCCCGAAACGTGTCTGCAGTGCGCAGGCGACAGTCATGGAGTTCACTGTTGAACAGCGAGTGTTTCTAATGCCTACTTGAAAACGGAGGA
>NW_019743663.1:6641-12637 GCF_002891405.2 Cryptotermes secundus
CTAGTCGATGTGGTCATGCTGAACGGTCAGAAGAGGAAGAATTGCAAAATGATAAGTCGCACTGTTAACCACACGGAAGAAGAAGGCGTTTGAAGATCGAGGTTTGGAAGAGAGTGGCTAGGGAACGGATTACTGTTCATACCGAAGACGGCGAACTCACCAACAACACAAAGGAGAACATTAAGATATCTATTCCATATATAGAGAGGAATTTAATATGCAGCTCGGCCTAACAAGAGCCGGTATAGCGACTGACTACGGACTCGATGACTAAAAAGTCGGTGTTCGAGTCCCGGTGGGAGCAAGAATTTTCACTTCTCCACTTCATCCAGACCTTTTCCGGGGCCTGCCCAACCTCCTGTCCAGTGGGTGCCGGGGCTTTCCCCCGAGGGTAAAGCAGCTGGTGCGTGAAGCTGACCACTCACCTGCAACTAGTGCCGAGGTAAAAAATAAAAATGTTGGTCTATACATCCACTCCCCCATACGCGTTCATGTGTAGTGCTTAATTCGTTAATCACAGAAACAAATTTACCTTACCTTACTCTGACATTGTCCCATCTTATTACGGAAGACTTGTCAGGTTTTAGAACCCGGTTAACGAACTGTTGGGCCACTGAGCTAGGCAGCTAGTCAGCTTGCGTTAAGCGAGCGATGAGAAACTCAACGTGTGCCTCCAGCGAGATATGAACCCGCAGCCTAGATCGATAACTGCTCAATGGTCACAGAAGTGCACGTAGCAGAGTTTTCCAATGCAGAGATCAAAACCCAAGTCTTTAGTGGGACAGAAGGAGTCACAGGACAAGAACATGTTTAAAATACTGTTGGGAGATTACCTAATATAGGCATGTATTGGGAATTCAGTGTGAAAGTGAAAAGCAGTCTGTAAGTGGCAAGGATACTTGATAGTGCAAGTCCGTGTACTGGCTAACAGCGCATCGCTTGAACACTTGAGAAATGCGAGGCTGCCACAGGAGCAACAACAACAATTGTAACGATATATTAACCTCCAATGCAACACTTTAATGAAAAATAAATATAATCATTCATAAGGAAAACAAGCAATATCATAGTTTTAGTCCGGAAGCGAACTATACCGACCGAGCGACCGCCGCTTGTCGGCGAAGTTAGTGCCAAATTTAGCGGATTGAGGGTATGGCGTGGTCAGCGCAACGGATCCCAACGGCCGTTAATTTCGGCTCTCTAGACCGGAGCCGCTATTTTCTTGAAATAGCTTCTCACTTATCCTCATGAGGCTCAGTGGACCCCATTCCAGACCCACTACTTCTCAGAAAATCTGGTAGCGCCGGGAATCGAACCCGGACCCCTGGAACTGTAGGCAGGAACTCTGAGCACTAGACCACAGAGGCGGTCACTAATCTTAATAAATGAGACTTAACTGTAACTAGAAGCAGATGATAGAAATTCCTGTATCAAACAGAAGAAAAATATGCAACAGATACCAAGGAATTGTGACAAATTGTGACACCAAATTAAAAAAAAAAAGTCATATTACCAGTCTGTCTGTTGTAATCCACCCCAGAAAATCTTCGTGACAGCATAAAGCATTTAGTACATTAAAAAAAAATTTACGGGACGGAGGCATAAAAAGTCCACCATACTCCTCGATTTCGAGAAACGAGAAAATCTCTGGGCCGCTGCTTCCACATTAACTCCTGAATATTATCGAAGTTGCTACGTGTATAAATTCATGATTGACATATAGTAGGAGTGAGTCTTATTTCTGAGTCAAGTTTCCAAGTAGCGCGGAGTTGTGCGACCAATGCAGACAGTGTAATAGTATGTTAGTTCAGTGCAAGTCGCAAGAAGAGAACAATGCAGTTGCGTCACAGTGAAGTGGACAGATAACTGATATCATACCGTAAACATCTACTAACGGTGAGACAGGGCCGCGCCGTAGCTCAAGCGAATAATCGCTGGCTTCCCACCGCAGCGGCCCGGGTTCGATCCCGGGTCTGGTCAAGTGGGATCTGTGGTGGACAAAGTGGCGCTGGGGCAGGTTTTCTCCGAGTACTTCGGTTTCCCCTGCCAATCTTCATTCCACCAATTGTTCCACAATCACCCTCACCTATCATCTGGGGCTGGTACAATAGGCCAGAAGTGGCCGCAGTACAAGGGACTTAGTCCCACCCCACTAGCAATAAATAAAACGGTGAGACAGTGACTGTTCTAAGCAACGTTGTCTTTTTCCGCGGGGCTGGGTACGTCGGCCACTTCTTGGCCTAATGTACCAGCCCGGATGATAAATGAGCATTTGGTGGAATGCGAATTAGCAGGGGAAACCGAAGTACTCGGAGGAAATCTGCCCAAGGCCACTTTGTCTTCCACAAATCCCACATGATCTGACCTGGGATCGAACCCGGGTCTCCTCGGTGGGATGCTTTAAACAGCGTTAAACGTTACAGTATCTTCATTCAGGTTATAATAAAGTGATATCTTATAGTACACACCTGCTTTACTTCTAGCAAACATGACAGCATGTCAACGAAACTAAGGATTCAGTACAGTAATTTTTGTGTGCTTGTAATCTTCAGATTTTTTTTTCCTTATTTTAAATATTTGGGTTGCTTGTTAACAGATGATGGAAGGTGTACTAGTGAAATTAAATCCAGGATTGCCACGGTAAAAGCTGCATTTAGCAAGAAGAAGAATCTTTTTACCAGCAAATTGGACTTAAATTTGAGGAAGAAACTAGTGAAATGCTACATTTGGAGCATAGCTCTGTATGGGGCTGAAACATGGACACTTAGGGCAGTAGATCAGAAACATCTGGAAAGTTTCGAAATGTGGTGTTGGAGAAGAATGGAGAAGATCAGTTGGACCGATTATGTGAGAAATGAAGAAGTGTTAATTAGAGTCAGTGAGCAGAGGAATATCCTACATGAAATAAGAAAACTGAAGTCTAATGGGATTGGTCATGTTTTACGCAGAAACTGCCTTCTAAAAGAAGCTATCGAAGGAAAGATAGAGGGGCGGATAGAAGTGACAAGAATACGAGGAAGAAGACGTAAGAAGATGCTGGATGACCTTGGGGACAGAAGAGGATACTGTCATTTGAAGGAGAAAGCTCTAGATCGCATTAAGTGGAGGAATTGTTTTGGAAGAGACTGTGGACCTGTCGTCTGACAGATTACTGATGATGATGATGATGACACTACAGCCCCAGTGGGCTTAGGCCTACGTCCATGAACTTCTTCATTCACTTCGGTTTTTCTAGATCTTACACATATGGTAGGACTCCTTGGGCGGGTGATCAGCTCGTCGCAAGACCTCTACCTATAGACAAACACAGAAAAACACACACAAGCATCCATGCCCTGAGTGGGATTCGAACCCACGATCCCGGCTTCCGAGGGAGCGAATACAGTACATGCCTTAGACCGCTCGGCTACCGTGACCGGCGTAATCTTCAGATACGTGTATTTATTATAAATATATGTGTCCATCAGTCAAACCCCTTTGTAATGAATGATGATTACTACTAATAAAATACTACTTCTGATACTATTGATACTACTAGTAGTACACTGCGTCAGAAGAAACGGTCTTGCGTACTAGTCGTCAGTTTGTGTTGTGCCGAAGCAAAGAGCGATTATGTTACCTAGCAACGTTGTGTTACGGCTGACTGGCGGTAATTAACTTGAATGGGATTAGCGATAATAAGCTTTATGTAAGGGGGTTTGTGGGGCTGACGGGGAGATTCCCATAAAATCTTCTATAGTACCGCTTCATGTGCCTCTAATCCCACACAGACTGGTCAGGTTTCGAACCCACTTCTACTTGATTAGATGTAATTGTTCTAACTACAGTAACACATCACATAGATAATGGGCTAAGAAACTTTGCTCTTTAAAACACAATAATTAATATGTCTACCACCTGCTTACACACTGAAAAATGTTGCTTTTTTCCCCACAGAGTGCACTTGTGTGTTTCTCATCATTCTCAGATTAAACAGAGATTATTTCATTGTATTATAGACGCAATGTCTTTTCAGCAATGTAGGAACTTACTTTCTGATATTATTTAAACAAATTTCATACTTCACAGCGTTGAACACGCGGCGTACGTCACAACTCCTCCCTGCATGCAGAATCGATCTATTCATGCTGCATTTGCCCATCTCGAGAGTGCTACGGGCGTGGTCCAATGGCCGGTGACTGTACGCATGCGCATTTGCTCGAGAACATTGGTAGTTATAGTACCATTTGTTACTCTGGGGCCTCTGGGGGCACGCGGTATCGTAGTTGGTTGAGGCACTATGCTACTAGCCGGAATGTCGCGGGTTAAAATCTCGTTGAGGTCATTGGATTTTTTTTTTCAATTTACCTAATCCTTCCAGCCGCACTATGGCCCTGTGGTCGACTTAGCCTCTAACCGAAATGAGTACCAGGAATACTCTTGGGAGTAAAGGGTGGCCGGCGCGTAGAGCTGACAACCTTACCGCCATCTATGAGCCGATTGTCTAGAAAATGTGAGAGCCTCAACATCTCGCATCCCTATGGGCCTCCACAGCCTGGTACAGAGATACCTACACTTTTACTTAACTTTTTTACCATTTGTTACTCTACGGTCCGCGTCCCCTGTAGCTGATATGACGTTTCAGATTAACCTGACAAGTATGAGAATTGTGATTTTCGCTGTAGCCCCTAGGCCTGTTCATCGTAATCTTCAGAAGGTTCCTGCAAGACTTCTGTAATTTTTTACCATTCTATTATGGTGACGTACATAAAGACTCTGTAGTTGACCTGACAATTAATTCTGTCATTTAAGGCCTGTTTAAGAATCTAAAATTAAATTTAATATACAAGGTTATTCAAAAAGACTGAACCGATTTTATTACGCAATATTTTATTAAAGTCAAGTAATACAAAACTCCAGCCAAGTCACAAGTATTCTACTCACAGTCAACTTTTATTTCCTATCTTACAAGTGTTCAAAGTGGCCACCACCTGCAGCACGGGCAACATCAGTGCGATAAGAGAATTCCTCCCAGGCGCGTATCAGCATATCACGATGCACTGAGTTAATCGCTGTTGTTATTCGATGTTTAAGGTCATCGAAGAAATCACACACGGTGAGGTCTGGGGATCTCGCAGGCCAAGCACAAAGAGCAAGGTCTTTGGCCCCCTTCCGAATGAAAATTGGCATGTGAAAATGAAGTACTCAGAGAAAACCTACCCCACGCCATTTTGTCCACCGTGAATCCCACTTGACCAGACTCGGGATCGAACCCGGGCCGCCGCGGTGGGAAGCCAGCGGCTAACCCCTTGAGCTATGGCGCGGCCTTAGTTATTACTTAGTAGTGGGTCTATATGCTACAGTATTGTTTTGCTCTGAACCTCTTCAAGGAACCTTGGTCTTCTGTGGTATTCATTTGTTTCTGTCTTCGAAAGTGACCCACACGTAACATTACAAATAGTTCAGTTCAGTTTGCTGAAAGTATTGAGAAACGTCGAGAGGTGTGGGGATGGCAGTTGCTCCATCCATCTTCGGCCTGGTACCACCTGAAGTTAAGTGAGATGTTTTGACGCTGAGCTGACTTCTTCTACTTACTTATCTCTGGAGAGCCAATTGTACTTGTAGATATGTCTGACAGCAGCCCGCCTTATAGGACCAGAATGCTGGTCCCCCAGTTTCAGAGTGAAGACATTCATTCCGCTCCGTGTTGTTCGATAATAGGCAAATTAATAGTTGGTGGTGAAGAATATTTTTACCAGCAAATTGGAATTAAATTTGAGGCAGAAACTGATGAAATGCTACATTTGGAGCATAGCTCTGTATGGGGCTGAAACATGGACACTTAGGGCAGTAGATCAGAAACACATAGAAAGCTTCGAAATGTGGTGTTGGAGAAGGATGGAGAAGATCAGTTGGACCGATTATGTGAGAAATGAAGAAGTGTTAATTAGAGTCAGTGAGCAGAGGAATATCCTACACGAAATAAGAAAACTGAAGGCTAATTGGATTGGTCATAT
>NW_019743663.1:12773-55701 GCF_002891405.2 Cryptotermes secundus
AGGAGAAAACTCTAGATCGCATTAAGTGGAGGAATTGTTTTGGAAGAGACTGTGGACCTGTCGTCTCACAGATTACTGATGATGATGATGATGATGATGATGATGATGATGATGATGATGATAACAATCTAACCAGTTCATGAACTGATTAATGTAACCAGAAGAGTCAACTATCGTTGGATCTTGATCTTACCCGGTTCATTCCAGTTCACTTTATCAGAAATTATTTTTCTAGCATCACATAGGCTGTACCATTGCTTAGCCCGTTAGTCGCTGGCTTCCCTACGCGGCGGCTCGGGTTCGAGCCCTGGTCTGGTCATGTAGGATTCATGGTGAACAAAATGGCATGGGGTAGGTTTTCTCTGAGTACTTCATTTTCACATGCCAGTCTTCATTCCACGAATCACCATCATCTATCATCTGGGGATGGTACAATAGGCCAGCAGTGGTCGTAGTACAAAGTGAACTCAGTCTCACCACATTAAGAAGAATAGTAACATCAGACATAGAGACTTGGCTCTGTTTCGATCGATTGAGTGAATTCAGTCCGGAGACTTCTCAAAGAGGCTTGAAATAAAGCGAAGTTAACGCAAGTTTTAATTGTTTGTGCTTCCTTCTCGTGGCGTCAGTTGCAAGCTGTGTTTTATTACGTCACTTTCTGGCATGCCCCACCCATTGGCCAGTGTCTCAGTGCTCTCTCTAATCATTGCGTCACAAGTTTCTTCCAATTAGTAAATTCGTTTATTGCTTTCCCTACTTTGCTGGTAAGCTGTGGACAGCATTGCTGTGAATAGACGATATAATGGCTTTGCACATCTCTAGTGCTTCTTGTAATGGAGGCGGTTTGATGTCTCTGGAAAACTACAATCTCGCTTTAAATTTTTCGTGGATTTTCTAGGGAAATTACTTCATATAAATGTTAAATCAAATTATTTATATGATCAAGTGAAAGCGAATTATATAGACGGGCATTTAGCACGATATTGCGGTAATACAATAAAATCCGTGGCTTTAGTCCCGCAAGAGAACTATACCGACCGAGTGACCGCCGCTTGTCGGCGAAGTTAGTGCCAACTTTAGCGGATAGATGGTGTCCCCACGGATCCCCACGGCCCTTATTCTCGGCTTTCTAGACCTGAACTTGGCGGTAATATAAACAAAATTTTAGTCGGTTAGATTAAAAGAAGAAAGTTATTTGGAAGAGTCAGAGGAAGATAAGAACATAATATGAAATCATGTTTTAAAGAAATTCGGTTTGCAGGTGCAGACGCAGTTTATCTGTCTCGCGACAGGGTCCTGTGGCGGGTTATTGTAAGCACAACACTCGGGTTCCACCAGATGTGCGGAATATCTTGATTGACTTAGAGGGTCATGGCATCTCCGGAACTCTGTTCCATGTAGTTAATTAGTTGAAGCAAAATCGGCGCTTTTTATAAATGTGTGTAGATGCCGCCCATGTATAAAGAGTAAACAATATCTACACGGCGCCACATTCCAGAAGACCGTATTCTTCACAGAGCTTTTAGATCTCATTAACCCGATTACTCTTAGCTGAGTTACTGAATTCTCAGTCTTCTGGGTAGAATAGAGGCATGCCGCATTCAGCTCCTAGTGTGTGGCATTGATACTGTTAGTACATTGCTATACTTATTCACACTATTGAATCGAGTCATTGTAGAAGCTAGCAGTCGCCTAGCCAACAAAAGTATGCCACGGTTTGTATGAGATCCGAAGGCTCGTTACTGAGCTCACAAGAGCACATGGCTTATCCATTCATGTCCTGTTTAATTTAAGGCCAACCTCATTATCAGCGGCAACGTTTTGACCCTTGTGAAAGCCTGCTTCGCCTCCAAGGTTCAGAGTCTCTTGAAGAAATTATTATTAAGATCCATTTTAATATTAACGTTCCATCTAAGCTTTAGTCTTCCACGGTTTCCGCACTGGAGATGGCCGATGTGGGTCCGCGATCCTCACTTTGCAGGGATGATCAGAGCTGACAGACACTTCTCGAGCTTTCTTAGAGGCTTGTCAGGACTCCTGGACATGAACGTCCACACTTCTAGTTTTCCGCTTTTGTTTTCTCCTTGGCACTCTCGGTTTTCGTAAATTTGTAGTACACGTTAAGATTACGGATTTAAGGGGTGCGCTACATGTAGACTGGTAGATGTATACCAGATTAAAAGAAATGTTTGCTAGTGCACTTGTTCCATAGAGTCTGTTCATTGTGGCATTTACCTTCAAATTCATTTCTTGTTTCTCTATAACTCATGAGTACTTACATAATTTTCCAAAATGATTATTCATAATGAAGACTATATACCATTCTTGTTCTTACTTCCTTATTTATTTGTATTATTAAGGTTCTATAAGAACTTCGGCCACCTTTATGACATGTGTTCCTTCTTTTCTGTCCTTTGCCTCTTGCCTGCATATGTTCGCTTTATTCCAAGTAACAAGAAAACTACATTGCCCTTGTAAATTTTCTTTCGGTTTCATCACAGATATTGTTTTCCGAGGTAAGGTAAGCTTCAAGCCTAACCCCCATCCTGGATGACCAGGGCTCCCTTTTTTTTCGGGCTGTTACTCATCAACCTAGTATCATGTATCACAGTGACTAGGACGCGGGTTTGATAATTGGATTTATTAACAANTGTTCGCTTTATTCCAAGTAACAAGAAAACTACATTGCCCTTGTAAATTTTCTTTCGGTTTCATCACAGATATTGTTTTCCGAGGTAAGGTAAGCTTCAAGCCTAACCCCCATCCTGGATGACCTTGGCTCCCTTTTTTTTCGGGCTGTTACTCATCAACCTAGTGTCATGTATCACAATGACTAGGACGCGGGTTTGATAATTGGATTTATTAACAACCTACAGGTCGTAAATACAAATAATTATTACACTTCTGCTGATTTACACAATTTACAATCACTCCACATTAGCCTTCTCAGTCCATCTGCACTAATCTTCCCGGGTTTATAACGCAGCAACTATAACAGTCTTACTGAATCACACTCCAAATGTTATACATAACTAATCACACGCTAAGTCTTCACAGGCCGACTTCTGGTTCTACAATTTCTCCGCCTTTGTGCAAGAACTACGTACGAACGTAAGTTCGTTGTAGCGAAACTGACGTCCCTTAGGTGAAAAAATAGGTACAAATTAACAGTATTAGAGTTAATTTTACCGACCACACAACACGTTTTTATTTACTGTCACACTACCTCAAGAGGTCATCCTCAGGTGTACGAACACACTTGCACAATCACACGCAATCACATTCGCAGTCACTAACATTGATTAAATACACANAGAAACTGACGTCCCTTAGGTGAAAAATAGGTACAAATTAACAGGCTTCGTTATAGCGAGAATTCCTAAATTGAGTGTTCGTAAAACAAGGGATACTCACGCTTTTATATGGCTCATTCTGACTTCACTTTACTTGGTCATCTTATCCTTAACAATTCACACTGTTAACCTTCAATCCAAATTCATGGGGTTAATTGAGCAGATGCACCAATATTATTGTTTATTCGGTGTCGTGTGTTTCATAAATATTAGAGAACATGTTTACAATGATTAGTTGGCGGACAGACAATGGGAAAGCTCAATGTGACGGAAACAAACCAGTTGTTTGTTTGGCAGTGTGTGTGACTTGTCCTAGGCTGGATATTTAAATGTGGCTAATCATTTTGTCCGATCGATGAATACGACACGTAAGCGTGCACATGAACGCTATAGTGGGTTCATATGGCACAATGAATTCGCAGCGAATGTATAGGGTATCCGGATGAAAGGTATCCAAAATAAAAAAAAATGTATATCTCGGAACGTAATTGTCATACACGCATCAGGTTTATGTCATCGGAAAGGAAAACTCTGAATGTTCTTTTTTCATACCCGGCTTACGCGCATGCGCTGAACGGCTGTCCTGGCTTATATTTTTGTGGGTTTCCGCAGTACCTCCAGGCAACTGCTCCATTGGTAGGAGTTCTTTACACTTGTCCTCGATCGCTTCCTTGCACTCCCTACTTATATATAATTGTTCAAAATCATAATTCCATTCGACTCCATATAAGGTCATGAAATACACAAAGGAATGCAGAATAACACGTTTGTGTAAGTAAACTACTTGTGTGAGTTCTGAACGACCGCCTCTGTGGTCTAATGGTCAGATTTCCAGAGGTTCCGGGTTCGATTTCCTGCGCTACCAGATTTTCTGAGAGGTAGCGGGTCTGGAACGGAGTCCGCTCAGCCTCGTGAGAACAATTGAGGAGCTACTTGGTTGGTAAAGTATCAGCTCCGCTCTTGAAAACCGAAATTAACGGCCATGGGGATTCCTTGCACTGACCACGTGACTCTCTCAATCCGCTAAAGTTGGCACTAACTTCGCCTACAAGCGACTGTCGCTCAGCCGGTATAGTTCGCTGTGAGTCCTGAGTTAGTTGCACGAAATGGATAAAGTGAACTCTTCGTGCTGTTGCCTGGCAATGCGTTGACATGTCATAGTGTATTCCTAAGTAGTTCTTATAGATTTACCATTAGAACGATAATTCCAGATTCTCGAAACTTGACGTCTTCATGCTTTGTCAAAACGCAGACAGCGACTGACGCGTTATCTGCATTCACGTGAATAGTGCCATTTACTGTTGCTCTATATTGGCGATAAGTGTTTCTTTGTGACGCATTAATTCAGTACTTCCTTTAATTCCTTATTAAACCTTGTTTGCTCTCAGTGCAAATACTGATTGCATGATGGAGTTGTTTGCCTGTTCATTTCATCTTTTAGTACACCGCATGGATTTTGATTAAATTTCATATTTGAAATCTGTATGAATGGTTATAGACTAAGGTGAATTTTATTTTGGTCTATGTAGATCCGCTATGATCTCTGTATTATATGAAGCTGGAGAATATATGTGATATGATATGTGGCATATACGAGAGTATACACACCAGATCTCAACAATGTGTATAAGTTTTATTTGCAAGGCCTTTGGATGTGCTACAGCCCCGCAGTACAGGTTAATATCCGTAACTTTCTCAGCAGTATAACTTACTGTTACGCAGTTGGTAACCGTTAATTACAGAAACTCTCTGAGCGACAAACGTGTGTCTGCAATAAAACTGATAATGAACACAAATTTACCCCCATTCCTTTGCGTGGTGAGTTGCTAGCCGTGTCTTTTGAAATGCGCACTTCCGTGTGCCTTCGATCTCTGGTAAAGTTTGGCGAGCATTTGAAACTCTTTAAGTAGAATTCTTTGAAAGCAAATGATCCTATTGCCTTGGGAGATTTCTGAGTGCTACGAGTTTCCCGCGGGAGCCACGCAGTTCGATCTCAGAGCCGCTCTGGTCTCTCGACGATTACCGACCAACCACTTCCTGGGTTTTCAGCCCAGGGTCCATAGATCCGCACCATAGCTTATTTCTCTTAGTTTTTTGGAGTGGGGTGAGACTGTGTCCACTTGGTACTGCGGCCACTACTGGCCTATTGTACCCGCCCTGGATGATAAGATGATGGTGATTGTGGAGCAGTCGGTGGAATGAGAATTGGTAGGGGAAACCTAAATACTCTGAGAAAACCTGCCCCAGTGCCACTTTGTTCACCACAAATCCTATATGACATGACCTGGGCTTGAACCCCGGCCGCCGCCGTGGGAAACCAACGACTAACCGCCTGAGCTCTGGCACAGCCTCCTCACCATGGCTTATTTCTCGTAATTCCTTGCATTTCTGAACTATTCTCTGTCAAGTGGTAGGTTTGTGTAGCATTGAAACTGAATCGTGTGCATCTTGTTGGATAGTCATTGCTCAGTGAATGATCAGAAATGGAGTATCAGTTTGCACCCGCGTTGTAAGGAACGTAATCTGTCCTGCATGAATTTGATTTCACCCTTTAGGCTTTCGCATTGGCGCTGTTTACCTTAAAATATGATTTTGTAAATCTAAGTTCGTGTTTGTGTATGAAATGAACATGACATGCAAACATTTCCCACAGATCTTCGACCAGTTATTTTTCTTTGATTAATGTTTCATGAAATTCGAGCCTTAATTAGTTTTTCAGAAGGAAATAATTATTATCGTGTTCTTGTTTTGGTTTCTGATTTTGTCCATTCTAGTTTTAGCTTCTGTTCTTATGTCATTTCTAGTGACTGAAATCTACCTAGATGCTGTTTATTGCCTTCTGTGGGGGATGTTCTCATGAATAGAAGAGGTGACAAGAGTACACAAAATTTTATGCGGAAAGCGTGAAGGGAAGAGAACAGCTTCTTGACCTAGGAACAGAAGGCAAAATAATATTAAAATGAATCTTGAATAAATTGGATATGATGGTGTGGGCTCGGTTTATGTGACTGAAGATTGGGAATAATGAGAACCTGTTGTGAATAAGGTAAAGAACTTTTGATTTCCATAAAAGTCCAGACATTTCTTGACCACCTGAACGACTGTTAGCTTCACAAGAAGGGCTCTGCTCCGTGAAATTAGAATCATGTTGAGAGGAACGAAGATCTGAACTCTTTATTTATTCTGTTCCAATTGTAAAAGTCTATCAGCTTCAGTACTTTCCTATGCCAATATGGAACCCAGTCCTTTGTCACATTTGAAATTAGCAATTCCCAAAATCCCAAAATATAAACGAGAAGATAGACCTATGTATTCTCCAAGGTACGTAATGTATAATGTTCCACTCTTTGTGTAATATCCACTGCCTTCAGAATGAGTTTTCTGCACTGGCTCTCTCATCGACTGTATCCAGTACCAGCCTCTGAAATCTACCCTCGCATTCAGTTCTGCAGGGCCTGCGTTTTGAATGGTTTTGAAGGATTGGACACGTATACAAGAATGAAGCCTTGCATTGCTGTTAGAAATGGAGACGTTGACGTTGTATACATTCGCTATGCGTGGCTGAGATCTTACATGCATATATGAAAGAAATAAAACGTAATTGTGGAGGTTGAACATTTTCTATAGGTTGCGTAATTTTCCATTTTTACGCGAGTTTGTCCTATCTTTATGGGATGAAAGACTTAAGCGAAAGTAGGCGTAAAAGTGTGGAAAAAATTATTTTTAATTATTGCATAACTAAACAATAGTACAGTTATAACTGTTGGATGTATTTCGCAGTTTGCAGACCTCCTTTCGAATCCCCGCTTGGAGACCGAATGTTTCGTCGAAATGATATATTCATTTTTCCGTACATTGGTCGTGCGGTCTAAGGCGTCTTCGCCCGCTCGTTATTGTGGGTTCGAATCCCACTCGATGCATGGATATCTCCGTGTTTTTTTTCTGTGTTTATGTTGCTTTTGTAGACAACGACCTTGCGATGGGCTGATCCGCCGTCCAATGAGTCCTATCAACTGTCTGTAAGGTCCATAGTTCCTGATTCATTCTGATGGGAAAAGGCTAGAAGGCCTAATACGAACTATAGAAGAAAGACGTTCCCCAGTCATGTTACGCAGGTACAGGAATAGCAATTTACATTTCCCATAACCTTTTTTTTTATTGTCCCTTTCATTTCCTTATTCAAAACCACTCCCATGTAGGCGCAATCTCGTTCAACGCCTCCTACATTCATAAGTTGATACAGAATCGTAAAACGAATAAGTGACTAACGAATTCTTAATCTTTCCTCGAGTACTACATTAACGTACTCGAACTCTGTGACTGTTGCCTCCCACGTTTCCTGATCTCTCCATATCACCTCATGCGTGTTCGCATATCCTCTTCAGATGATACAGCAAAATTAAAATGGTTAAGCATATCTGCTAGGCTACACGGCGTCACTTCAAGGTAGAAAATACGCATCCTCCGAAACGTCAGCAAACACCTACCAGACTATAAGGCGTCACATCCTAGAAGAGAGTAACCCTCGGAAGAATGACGCATCGCAATAACAGGCTGTGAGGGGCGGCAGAGATGAAGTTGTGTGATATTGAAATGCTGTTACCGACAGTCGTCAGCAGGCATATCCTCTTCAGATGATACAGCAAAATTAAAATGGTTAAGCATATCTGCTAGGCTACACGGCGTCACTTCAAGGTAGAAAATACGCATCCTCCGAAACGTCAGCAAACACCTACCAGACTATAAGGCGTCACATCCTAGAAGAGAGTAACCCTCGGAAGAATGACGCATCGCAATAACAGGCTGTGAGGGGCGGCAGAGATGAAGTTGTGTGATATTGAAATGCTGTTACCGACAGTCGTCAGCAGCGACGCAGGGCGTTTTAGTTGCGGAGCCAGTGTGTCGTGTGTCTTGGAAACGTCGTCATGCAAAGGAGTAATTTGCTGACGTCACTATGACATATGCTGTTGTCACTGTGACATATGCTGTTTTCTAGCCGCCCCTGCACCTAGCTGGAATGGACTTCCCTTTGTTTCTTTATCGAATTACAAAGGCGGAAACGGCAGTTATTCATGTCGTTCAAATGGGTTGGTTGGTTCGGATATTTACGATGACGTCGTGTGACATAAAATGGCGGTCGCTCTTACGGTACTGCCCCGCTGTTGGCCTATAGCGACCGAGAAGAAACAGGCTTCACGTTTTGCAAGGTGGCTGGTCTGCAGTCGGAAAATGAAGTCTGTACCTTCCGCATGCAATACAGAAGCGTTGCAGCTGCGTTTACCCGTTTATATTCATTGAAACAAAATTTTTCGTAATACTACAGCCACTCGTTCGACTTTCCATCGGTCCCTTGATCATCCTGTTCTTCATCGGATGATGCTTTTATTCTGTAAATTCTGTATTCTGCAGTCCCCCCGCCCCAGCCCTCCTCTGTATGTGTTCATACTTTTCTGTAGTCCCAAAATTTTCTATTACGGACAGTGTAGTCTTCCATACTCATTCCTTATAGAATTGTTGTGTGTTACATTCTACTGCCTTCGAAATGAGGACGCTAGTAGTTGTGGACCCTGAGAAGACTTTTCAGTTAAAACGACCATCTTTTGTTCCCAGTCTTTACAGAGTTCTCGAAACGGCCCACTATATGAATGTTACTTACATGAAGTAGACGTTCGGTTCTGTTAGATTCCATGACTTCTATATGAAGTATTCCGTTGTGTAATTTGTAATTCAGGCCGCGCCATAGCTAAGGCTGTTAGTCGCTGGTTTCCCACCGCGGCGGTCCGGGTTCGAGCCCAGATCTGGTCAAGTGGGATTTGTTGTGGACAAAGTGGCGCTGGGCAGGTTTTCTCCGAGTACTTCGGTTTCCCCTGCCAATCTTCATTCCATCGAATTCTCCATCATCATAATCAACCGAGGCTGGTACAATAGGCCAATCAGTGGCCAACTTGCCGAGTGGACCCAACTGGACTCCACCCCCCACTATGCGAATTAAAAAAAATGTAATTCACTTCAGAGGCGACTCAGCTAAATGAAAGTGACTGTGGTTTAAAGGGCCCTGTATCGACAACCACGAATGCATTTTTTTTTAATTTTTGGCACTTTCAAAATGACAATTTTAAATACGTACCTGGTAGCTTCATATTTACCTGAATGTGTCCGCGTGTTGAGTCGAGAACCTCTGATCGGATTTTTATGAAACTCGATGTTGAAGATTTTTATTAAAATTTGCCAGTACATGAAATTTGGCTAAAATCTGAAAACAGTAATGTACAGTTTACATGAAGACGCAGCTGCATTTCTGAGCGTATAGAAAATGTACCTAGCTAACTATTTATGAAAGTCAAATGTAAACAAAAGTTGTAGAGAAACATGAAACGCACACTGTATGACATTTACTCTTTTCTTGAGTCTTGTTATTTGCGAGACAATGGGCTTACGTTACTTACCTAATACGTTCCTTTTATACCCAACGGTGTCGAAGTTGTTTTTCTTTNAACTTGCCGAGTGGACCCAACTGGACTCCACCCCCCACTATGCGAATTAAAAAAAATGTAATTCACTTCAGAGGCGACTCAGCTAAATGAAAGTGACTGTGGTTTAAAGGGCCCTGTATCGACAACCACGAATGCATTTTTTTTTAATTTTTGGCACTTTCAAAATGACAATTTTAAATACGTACCTGGTAGCTTCATATTTACCTGAATGTGTCCGCGTGTTGAGTCGAGAACCTCTGATCGGATTGTTATGAAACTCGATGTTGAAGATTTCTATTAAAATTTGCCAATACATGAAATTTGGCTAAAATCTGAAAACAGTAATGTACAGTTTACATGAAGACGCAGCTGCATTTCTGAGCGTATAGAAAGTGTACCTAGCTAACTACTTATGAAAGTCAAATGTAAACAAAAGTTGTAGAGAAACATGAAACGCACACTGTATGACATTTACTCTTTTCTTGCGTCTTATTATTTGCGAGACAGACAAAAATGGGCTTACGTTACTTTCTTAATACGTTCCTTTTATACCCAACGGTGTCGAAGTTGTTTTTCTTTGTTTTGATCATTTTGCAGACGGTAGGACTCTTTGGACGAGTGATCAGCTCGTCGCAAGGCTTCTACCTACACACAGGACTAAACAAACAGAATAAACACGCATTCCAAACATCCATACTTTGTGTTGAATTCGAACCCACGATCCCGGCTTCCGAGCGAGCAAAGACAGTACATGTCTTAAACCGTTAGGCTACCGTGACTTGGCAGAATTTGGCTACGTACCAAAATTGTAACGCCCTTCATACATTCCTGACATTTTCTTTTGTCCGTCATTGGGAACACAGCCGCGTGATCATCCAGTCTGATGCTGGGTGTGTAAAAGCAGATGCTTCCGGATAATGAAATAATGACAGCCTGAACAGTGCTCTAATCGTCTTACAGTACACACGAAACTGGCTAACTTAAACCAGTTTCAGGATTGGCACCTCATGCGTATCCCCGGCGGCGTTTTTTTTTTTTGTAGTGTGACACAGGAATTAATTTTCATAGTTGAAAATTTTAAAATTGTTGTAGTGCCTCCGAAGGTGCCCAATTATCCCGCCGCCTGACTACCCCAACTCATTACGCCCTCTTTCCGCAATTAAATCACGAATTCTCTCTCAGCCTCAAACATTCAGTCGCAATGGTGCTAAAATTGCCGTAGCCCTCACCCATTTGAAGAAGGGATTTCGTTCGATGAATACGCATATTGGATTTACAGTTTAATAACATCCGTATATTAATAGAACACGTAATCGGTTAATATAGAAATGCTTCACCGAAGTGGAACGTAGCTGATTTTTTACTAAATGAATGATAAATATACTACGTTATAAAAGTCAGGTATTATGTATCTGCTCGCTAACGTAGTGCACAAAATGTATTGCTGTCAAAATGCAGACCAATGCTAGCAGGGAACTTACTCAACAGTAACGAAACTACAGATGGACTGAATGATACACCAACAGGCCTGAGTAAGATCCCAGTACAAGAATTAAAATGATAGTTAAGTGAACAAAAAATAGTATACGAGTTACGTGACTAGGCATAACTCATTCACGAGCCATTACTTATTGAACATATACATTTATTGCGGGGCACGCGGTAGTGTACTTGGTTGAGGTAGTATGCTACAAGCCGGAATGTAGCGGGATCGAATCCCGATGAGGTCATCGGNCAACAAGGTCGGCCTTCGGTACCTGTTATTTTCCCCCTCTACCAGAGGCATTGGAAACTACTTGGGCGAGAAATTGTTGCCTAATTTAGCTCAGAGGTCTCCTAGAGAGGATCTTTTACGTGCCATAAATCTACGACACGGGACCCACGGCTTAAAGTCCCTCCCGGAGGACTTCTTCCCTGAATTTTTCCGCCCTTAAAAATTCCGCGACCTCAGCCGGGTTTGAACCCGCGTACCTTGAGTCATGAGGTGGGAACGTTACCCTTAGACTACGGAGGCCGCTAAAATGATACTTAAGTCAACAAAAAATAATATACGAGTTACGCCACTAGGCATAACTCATTCACGAGTCATTACTTATTGAACATATACATTTATTGCGGGGCACGCGGTAGTGTACTTGGTTGAGGTAGTATGCTACAAGCCGGAATGTAGCGGGATCGAATCCCGATGAGGTCATCGGATTTTTCAATTGACCTAATCCTTCCAGCCCCACTATGGCCCTGGAGTCGCGTCAGACTCTAACAGAAATGAATACCAGGAATATTCCTGGGAAGGGGGGGGGTAAAGGGCTGCCAGACCTTAAGGCTGACAACCTTACCGCCATTTCTGAGCTGATTTTCTAGAGAAAATATGTGAGCCTCGACGTCTCACAACCCTATGGGCCTCTACGGCTTCTTACAGGGACACCTTTACTTATTCTATACATTTATTGCAGATTCTGCAGATTATTATAATAATGTGTGGGAAAAGTGCAGAGGCGACTGCGAGGGATCGCCATGGATAATACGCGTAAGTACATCCTGGAAATATAAGAGGCGCGGTCGTGTCATAGGCATACTCTAATATGTTACCCATCATTCACCTGGGAGAACTAAGTAAAACCACGAAGATGTACATCAGTTCAGTGTACGTTGTTCTGTTTGTAATGTTGTGTGTCACACGTGGGCGGCATGTGACAACTGTCGTGTCGCATGAGAATGGAAC
The DNA here is from genome assembly GCF_002891405.2 of Cryptotermes secundus. Classification (NCBI taxonomy): domain Eukaryota; kingdom Metazoa; phylum Arthropoda; class Insecta; order Blattodea; family Kalotermitidae; genus Cryptotermes; species Cryptotermes secundus. The sequence continues at coordinate 25,322 of NW_019743663.1, forward strand.
CCAGCACCGACATTACATAAACCGACAGAGGACACCTCAGTCATACCTTTGACACGTTTTCCCCTATCAAGTAAAATGAGATCACACATTTTATGGAGTCTTCATAGGACGATGTCGTGTTTGAGCCACTCCCACATACCTGCAAAAGTTTTTCCACCCCTTTCCAAACCTCGCACCCACCACCAATGTAAGATTGAGAAGGGTGCTCACCGGGAGCTGTGGACGCGAACACAGTGTTAACTGCGTCGTGGTCAAGCGGTATTTATGACTTAGACTTGACTGTGCTTATACAGCATAAACCCCATTGTCGAGCTTTCTGTTTTCGTGAATTGTCTCGTAACACTGAAGCACTGACATTTACTGTTGGTTCATTGAAAGTATTACAAAATTTTAGGATTTAGATATTCACAGATATAGGTCTCATAAGAGAAGATGATGTTACACATGGTGTTAGGGATCAGGTTCATATCTGACCTGGGTTGAACAGGGCTACCAACGGTCATACTTTATGAATCCAGTAACCAACTTCGTGTTTCTTGAACGGTCTCATTCACTCATGGAGCTGAGCCCTTCTTGAGAACCCGCCAATTGTGCAGCTACTCAAGAACTTATCAGAATTTTACCATTTTACAATTTCATTACCATGTTAACAAGAGCCCTTCACTGGTCCCTATCCTGAGCCAGATCAATCCCATCCTGTCTCTCTAAGATCCATTTTAATATTGTCTACCCACCTACATCTTGATCTTCCTAGTGGTCTCTTCCCTTCTGGCTTTCCCACTAATATCCTAAATGCATTCCTCTTCTTCCCCATTCTTGCTACATGCCCTACGCAAGTGAACGAGGGTGAGTTGGGTAATGCCTATAACATGCATGAGAGATAGTGGGAGGAATAGAGGGATTTAGCGGGACAGCCAGAAGGAAAAAGATCACTAGGGGGACCTAGACGTAAATGGGAGGATAATATTAGCATGGATCTCAGAGAAATAGACTTGGGTGGCATAGGCTGGATTCATCTGATGATTCAGGATAGGGATCAGTGGCGAACTCTCTTGAACACGGCAGTGGCCTTCCGGGTTCCATGAAATTTTGGGAAATTCTTAAGTAGCCGAGCGACTACTGGCTTCTCCAGAAAGGCTCTGCTCCACGTGTGTCAAAAGTTTTTTCACTCGCCTCCGTCAATTACCAAGGTTCAGAACACTGAATTTTCCCCTTCAATCTCTCATATATCTGGGGAGGTGCTTAGTCACGGGGACAACTTTACCTTTTTCTTTTGTACTTTCCAAATGTGTTGACATTGCATTTTGTTTGCAGGTAAGCCGTGCATTCTCCGTGTGGCTGAGTCGTGTGACCGACGCTGGAACTTGTTGACGTATGTCTTTACTTTAAATTTTTGTCATGTGACTTATCACGGTTTATTGTACATTTAAGAGGGACGGTCGTCAAATGGAAAAGTGAGGAATAAAAAAAATCGAAGTAAAGGGTTTTGAAATGTTCGTGTTCTTATACCTTCCTCATACTAGGATTCTGGTTTCGAATCCCGCAGGACGTGTGCATGAGTGAGACGTTTTCCTATCCTGGGCTGTGTTGTCACGTTAGAGACCTTGGCCTGTCCCACTCCAGCAGCATCAGCTACGTGTGTGGATCTTCCATAGCGCAAAAAGCTTTTTGTAGGAACAGGCCAAGGGGCTCAGGGGAAAAATGAAGATGGTGGAAGAAGAGAAAACTTTTTGGGTTTGACGTTCTTCAAGCCGTGACTATGAACATTACCGTCTTCTGGAAGTGACGCCGAATCGTCATATAGAAGCTCACCCATTTTTCGGAAGAACGCCAGTGAACTTCCACAAGACTACGCCGCCTCACACTCCACTCTTCAGGATACACTCCCTTTGTATCTAAACGCACTTAAAACTCCGTGGCCTGTAGTCCGCAAGTGAATTATACCGACAGAGCGACCGCCGCTTGTCGGCTGAATGGAGGTTGTCGCGTGGTCAGCGCAACGGATCCCCATGGCCGATAATCTCTGTTTCCTAGAACGAAATCTAAACGCACTTACATTTCTCGAAGTATCAAAGCCGTGATAAAACCTGTATTATTTGTCATGTAAGGATCATTATCAGATTCCATCCGTTCGCAAGAGATCTCATCTGTGACTTGATGATAACGAGTACAGGCGGTGATCTCGAAGTTCACTCCTTCCGTTGTTTGTTGCAAAATGTTGCATTAGAAGTGCACACAACCTTCTAGTCGGAAAACATGAAGGCAAGAGGCCACTTGGAAGACCTGGCCATAGATGGAAGAATGTTATTAGAGTGGGCCATAGAGAATTAGCTCGAGGATGCGGTCTGGATTCATCCGACTGCGGATGGGTTCCATTCCTGCCACATATGACAGCTTTCGAGTTGCATAAAGGCGAGAAGTATCTTGACCATCCGAGCGAGTGTTATCTTCTCAGGAACGTTACGGATAGCCATTGTCTCGGTGCAGTATTTATCTGGGTTAACTGAAAGGTCTTTCTTCATACTGAGCTATGTGCTTTGGTGCATATTAAGCCTGTTTACTAGAATTCAAGAGCTTGCGTCATATTTTTGATTTATTAGCATTATCATAGCTGCTTGTCCGTGTTCCGGACACATATATACGTATATTTTGGCATGCCTGCTAATAGCCGGAATAGTTTAATCTCAAGAGAGAACCGTTACTAGGTTACTGCACAGTAAATAACTCATCGACGTAACAACGATTTCTCACGCAGCAGAAGAACTGTGTTTCTGCGCTGATAGCGACCTCATCCAACAATAGAACTGTTTGGAACGGTGTTCTGTTTGCGGTCCATGCCTAGACTGTATAACTAGGACCAGCTGCAACTGGCTGTCAGTAATAGAGATCTGGTCTTAAGCCCCAGATAGGTGCTTTATTCTTAGACTGACCGGCCGACTGACAGTCAGTCGTGATATAACTTTGACTTAGATTTCCGAGAGTCTTGAGACGGCAGTTAGAAGAGTAGGGGACTGGTATGAGATGGCCATCAGCCTGCGAGGACGTGAGCCTGGAAGCAGAGAGACGTCAACTGTTGGAAGACGTTACCAAGCAGAGCAGTGATGACCGTGAATGAGAACACCAGTCTGTGTGTGATAGTGATTTGTACAGTGTAGTCACGAGTTATGCGTAGAAGTGTCCAGTAAACCCGATTACCAATCCAAACCCCGTCTATAGTCACTCAATCACATGACAATATATAAAATTTCAAGCTTAGAACGTGTACAGCTGTCGTCTTATTGATATGATGAAAGTGGTCTTTCTTCCAGCAGTCGCACTTATTGCCGTGGAGCTTCTCCAGTTGCGTCTATTCTTATGCTGTCTGAGAGGAAATAAGTGATTTTAATTCAGAACTGAAGCATTCTCCTGGCGCTGGAATTTCAACGAATGTATTATAGTTAGACCTTAATTTCCACTCTGTATCGATTCTACAGTATAGACACGGGATAGATAANTCTCGAAGTATCAAAGCCGTGATAAAACCTGTATTATTTGTCATGTAAGGATCATTATCAGATTCCATCCGTTCGCAAGAGATCTCATCTGTGACTTGATGATAACGAGTACAGGCGGTGATCTCGAAGTTCACTCCTTCCGTTGTTTGTTGCAAAATGTTGCATTAGAAGTGCACACAACCTTCTAGTCGGAAAACATGAAGGCAAGAGGCCACTTGGAAGACCTGGCCATAGATGGAAGAATGTTATTAGAGTGGGCCATAGAGAATTAGCTCGAGGATGCGGTCTGGATTCATCCGACTGCGGATGGGTTCCATTCCTGCCACATATGACAGCTTTCGAGTTGCATAAAGGCGAGAAGTATCTTGACCATCCGAGCGAGTGTTATCTTCTCAGGAACGTTACGGATAGCCATTGTCTCGGTGCAGTATTTATCTGGGTTAACTGAAAGGTCTTTCTTCATACTGAGCTATGTGCTTTGGTGCATATTAAGCCTGTTTACTAGAATTCAAGAGCTTGCGTCATATTTTTGATTTATTAGCATTATCATAGCTGCTTGTCCGTGTTCCGGACACATATATACGTATATTTTGGCATGCCTGCTAATAGCCGGAATAGTTTAATCTCAAGAGAGAACCGTTACTAGGTTACTGCACAGTAAATAACTCATCGACGTAACAACGATTTCTCACGCAGCAGAAGAACTGTGTTTCTGCGCTGATAGCGACCTCATCCAACAATAGAACTGTTTGGAACGGTGTTCTGTTTGCGGTCCATGCCTAGACTATATAACTAGGACCAGCTGCAACTGGCTGTCAGTAATAGAGATCTGGTCTTAAGCCCCAGATAGGTGCTTTATTCTTAGACTGACCGGCCGACTGACAGTCAGTCGTGATATAACTTTGACTTAGATTTCCGAGAGTCTTGAGACGGCAGTTAGAAGAGTAGGGGACTGGTATGAGATGGCCATCAGCCTGCGAGGACGTGAGCCTGGAAGCAGAGAGACGTCAACTGTTGGAAGACGTTACCAAGCAGAGCAGTGATGACCGTGAATGAGAACACCAGTCTGTGTGTGATAGTGATTTGTACAGTGTAGTCACGAGTTATGCGTAGAAGTGTCCAGTAAACCCGATTACCAATCCAAACCCCGTCTATAGTCACTCAATCACATGACAATATATAAAATTTCAAGCTTAGAACGTGTACAGCTGTCGTCTTATTGATATGATGAAAGTGGTCTTTCTTCCAGCAGTCGCACTTATTGCCGTGGAGCTTCTCCAGTTGCGTCTATTCTTATGCTGTCTGAGAGGAAATAAGTGATTTTAATTCAGAACTGAAGCATTCTCCTGGCGCTGGAATTTCAACGAATGTATTATAGTTAGACCTTAATTTCCACTCTGTATCGATTCTACAGTATAGACACGGGATAGATAATTAAATTAATTGTGCGCTCGTTTATAAGTGGGTGGGATTGTGAACAGAATTCAGAATCACAATTCGACGTATAAAATACGTAGATTCATTCATATCATAAAAATTATGTAATAAATTAATTACATTTTCTCTGTAAACTAAATGCATTCTACAGAGAACTGTTGTAACAATAAGTAGACATGCATATGCTCACCAATGAGATTTCTGGACCCACTGCGATCCCCTTCTCTGCTTTGAACCTCAGGGTGCAGTGTAAGTCGATTACGTGAAAGGGCAAAACTATGTGCGTTTGCCTAAATTACAGTTTGCATTATTCTGACTGCAGGGATCACTCTGTATGGAAAGATCTGGTCTCATTTTTGCGACCCGTGTCTGTTGATTATAGGATAAATTTCACCCCAAAGCCGAAGTTGTGCAACTGCTTTGATTCTGAATTCGACCTATGAATTTGATCCTAAGCCAATTAAATATATTCCATATTCTCACAACGTATTTCCAAGATACTGTATTAATATATCTACCTTTATGCTATAAGCCGGAAGGTCGCGGGTTCAAGTCCTGATGAGATCATTGGATTCTTTCAATTCACCTAATCCTTCCAGCTGCCCTATGGCCTTGGGGTTGACTCAGCCTGTAACAAAAATGAGTGCCAGGAGTGGAATATTCTTGGAGGTAAAGGGCGACCGGCGTGTAAGGCTGACAACCTTACCGCCATCTGTGAGCCGATTGTCTAGAAAATGTGGGAGCCTCGACATCTCAACCGTATTGGCCTCCACCGCCTGTTACAGTGATACCTTTACTTTTACTTTCACTTTACGTTTGTAAGATCCGAGGTTTTGAGAGTGATGACTATGAAGAATGCCGTATTCTGAGATGTGGCGCCGTGTAGATCTTGTGTGAACCGACGTTTCGGAGGAACTTTTCGTCTCCATCTTCAAGGTAGAAAAATCCGCGAGCGAGAAATCAGCGTGAGCAGGTTCATTATACGTTCATTATTCTTGCAGTGATTGTATTAGGGACTATGTTTTGTCGGACCTATTACCCGCATTAGGAAGAATAGCAGAAACATCTCCTGGTAAGACTCCATATTTAAACCCTGGATTAAATAATTTTTCTTTGTGAAATGAGTTATAAAATACTTAAGTCAATAAGTAACTTTTCAAGAATGACAACATCCATAAACTCGGTAGTTGTGAGTGTTCTAAACCACTATCAGAACCCGTTAAAGGAGGCTAATAGGAAAACTTAGTCAAAATGGGATGGTTAATAATATAATATGTGTTAACAAAATGTATTACGACACTAGAACCAGGGTTTATTAATATCGCTCCTTATACTGCTGGAAAAGCTGTGTAAAGGAACTAGTTAGTCCTAAATACCCATCTTAATCTCTGTCTTAGCATCCACTAACTACCATATTATTTACAGGTAAGAACTTGGATCCAGGCCCCATTTGACATAGTAAGGTTCAGGCGGCTTAACAGATGTTCATATTTTCATAGTCTTCATGTTTACCGTTGTCATGAATTAGTTGACATAAAGGAACGTCTGGTATCTAATATCTTACCTACACATTTACTTTCAGATTAATTTAGCAGCAAATTGCTCAAAAGCAAGAGCATTGTTAAGTATATGACAGTGAATGTTGTACGTTTTGATAACCTTAACTACAGATCTCTTTTACGTTGATTCAGCTCCTTTGTTGAGACCGTCGCTGTAGTCATCGTGGCCACGGAGCCGCTGTAGCTATCAGTAATCCGGGTGACTACAGGCAGGAATTTCTCCTCCACAGTTACGTCCTGACCAGAGGCTTTCATGTGGCGCTGAAATGGAGAATAAATCAAAGTTACCTTCAACCTTTTAAGGCTTTATAATGTGGTTCCTCGGCAAAGAGGAAACTTCATTTTTACGATGACGCTGTAGATACACACGACTTCACTTTTACTCTTATTATAAGCCATCTTTCCCCCTCTCCCCTCAATATAATAAATTGCAGGTAACTTAACCTGTAAATATGAGCTTCTTCCAGATAAAGTAGGCTCAAGCGATGGGCGCACGGTTCGAATCTTGGCCATCTATCTTGAGGATTTTCATGGTATTGCCGCTGTCTCTACAGCCAAATACCAGGATAGTTCCTTAAATAACCTACAACCATTTCTTACACCCAAACGCCTCTGTGGTCTAGTGGTCAGGGTTCATGCCTACAGATCCAGAGGTCACGGTTTCGATTCCCGGCGCTACCAGATTTTCTGAAAAGTAGTGGGCCTGGAACGGGATCCACTCAGCCTCGCGAGGATAATTGAGGAACTATTTCAAGGAAAACTGAGATTAAGGGCCGTGGGGATGCGTTGCGCTGACCACGCGATACCCTCTATCCGCTAAAGTTGCCACCAACTTCTCCGACAAATGGCGGTCGCTCGGTCGGTATATTTCGCTTGCGGACTACAGGCCAGGGAGTGTTGTTATTTCTTCCACCCCTTTGCTAAGTCGTAATTCGCCATCAGCCACTAATTCGACCCGTTTATAATGTGATTTCTGAACAGAATGGCCGCGCGGTCTGAGGCATGAACTGTCTTCGCTCGCTCGAACACTGGGATCGTGGGTACGAATCCCACTCAAGGCATGAATGTCTCTGTACGTTTATTCTGTGTTTGTGTTGCGACGGACTGATCCCCCTTCCACGGCGTCGTACCGTCTGTGTAAAAATGATTACAACACTGAAGAGAAGGCCAGGGCTCAACGAAGGGCTGTAGAGACATTAATGAATGAATAATTAATTAGTTACTGACAGCTTCCTTGAATAAACTTCAAATTAATTAGTATTCGCTTTCAAATGTCTGGGTGATTCATTCTTCATGGGGTTGTATGCACATGTTCACGCACGCTCCTTGAATTTTGTCGAAAGCTTGCACTCGGTCAGAACGGTGCTTAATGTTGTGTGTAGTGCGCATGGAAGGGAATGGTGGGGTCTGACTGACCCCGGTGGAAATTTCGGTCATGGCTCGGAAGTATACCATTCCGGCTGTACAATTAACGTGATAATTTATGTGACCCGATCAGCTGGACAGGGTTTTCCTGGCGGTTTGCCAGTTTACACTGCACCAAACAGTGGGAAACTTATGGAACCCTGGTCCATTCCATAAGCCGTGTTTACACAGTCAAATATTTTATATCACTAAGTGATGAAGATTGGAATCAATTAGTCCAGTGAATGGTGTGGCGCCTGGTTTTGTGTTTCCACTCGAATCGCTATACAGCCATAAATACCGTAAGTATTTTGTGACGATTGGTTCGCTCATGGCCTTTGTCTTGGTGAGACTCAACTTTATGATCTTTTCTACTACGGAGGAGGCTCGCCGTTCGGTCGTTATATGTGTTGTTTGCGTAGTGTTTAACCGCGCACTTTATCGGCAGGTTCGTATCTGTCTTCTTTCGCACTGATCATTTCCGCCATTTTATCCCAAACTCCTCGACAGATTTCGACCCAATTTGGTATTGTTTGCTGTGAACTAACAGCTGTTGTGGGATTTATTTTTAATTTGCATTAATCCAATAACTGACATGATGCTATGAGTAAGTTTTGTGTAGGTTTTGAGGTTTTGACACCGGTGGTTATGAAGAATACACGTATTATCTTCTGGGAGAGCCGGTTGCTACTGATGCTTCATAGGAGCATACGTCTTTTCCGTCTTCTTGGATGAAGGGTGCAGATTGATGTACTGGCTCGGCTGCATTGCCAAGTTAAAGGAATTATAATGTTATTATATTGTAGCATCCTGTTATACTTTTCGCTTAATATTGGTTACTTCTACAGTCTCACGTGTAACACTGATTTTCTATGAAACGCATTAGGTAGAAAGTTATTCAGTTTAAAAGCTCTAAAGTTTCGACCAGTGTGGTCATCATCAGATGTTAAAAGTTATGGGCGAGGAAACTGCTCTCTTTTGTATCGTTGCAGAGATTGTTAATATATGGTCTCCTCAGCGCATGCGTGTCTGTAACATGTATAAATTCCTATATTAGAATTCACGTATGTGAAGATTTTTATATGCCGTATAATTACTCGTTCGTGCACTTCCTTGCAGCATGTAGTGTAAAAGTAAACAACTTTTAATGAGATTTATAGAACGTTAGTGTTGCATGTGAGGCTGTAGAACTAATTCATACTAAGTTACAATGAAGTTGGTCACGTGAACCCTAGGGAAGGTTAGGAAATGTGGCCCATACAGTACAGTACGGCTCTCTGAAGGGCCAAACTCTGAAGATGGAGGCGGTATCTTCCCGCAAGAATGCACCGTGTCAGTACTAACTAAACTCTAGAAGTGAAATTATTTTACGCCACAAAATGTCATTGTATGATGGCTAGGCTTCCTGATTTGTGTTCGGAGAGTCCCGGATTTGAGTCTCGGCCCGGTCTACCCTGACAGGATATTTGTCCCGTTTTTCACTTCCTTCTAGCAAGTATTATAGCAGCCTTCCGTGCCCTTCCAAATTAATCGTTCGATACTACATAACCCGCGTTGCTGATGCAGTGTCGTTAAATGAATAAACGACATTAACGTCATTCTTATTTCCATCTGTTTCAAGCTTACTGTATTACTCTCTTTTTTTTCATGGAGCTGAATTTCAGAAGAAATACGAAGAACATCCACCCTTCTAACTTTTTTGGTGGGGGGACAAGGCTTGAATAATTAATATCTCCCCGACAAAGTTTATTTTAACTCCTACTTCTGTTTACGTTCCCTGTCCTTGTCTCTTCTCCTTATTCCAAGTTCATTTCTTTTGGTCAAGTCCTGGAACCAACACAAATAAGATATGTTCGAGCGGAAGAGTGAATCAAGTCTCATTTGGAACTCTATGGCTCTATAGATTTCGGACCTTGGCCGCTTTTTCAGTTTCTTAATCTATACACAGTTGGTAGTACTCATTGGGCGAATGATGAGCCAGTCGCAAGGCCGCTACCTACAGACGGGACATCACAAACACTGAATAAACGCACACAGACATCCATGTCTCGAGTGGGATTCGAACCCACGATCCCAGTGTTCGAGCGGGCGAGGACGGTTCATTTGGAAGTAAAAATGTGATAACATGGATAACTCGGTATAGCGATTATGCTACAGGCTGGATGACCAAGTAAACAGAGTTCGATTCCCAACAGCGGCAACAGATCTTTCGCTTTTCCACAGCATCCAGACCGACTCTTGTGTCGTGTTCATTGTGAACTGGGGCTCTTTTCCCGGCGGTAAAACGGGCGAGGTGTTAGTCTGAACGTTCACCTCCACCTAATGCCCCCATACATCTTCAAGGCGCAGGGATAATTTTATTGAAAGTATTGAAAGATTAAAAACCCCATGCATTGTTTTATGTTACGAACTTAACAGAGTTCGTTTCGAGCCGTGGTACAGAATTTGGTCACATGGCCAGAGAGACAACATTCAGTGTTTGGTGCAGCAAAGTTTGTTTTGCCCACTGAGACAGATGCGGAATTAGACGGCTCTTCAGGGTACTGGGTACTATCTCGTATGTGTACGTTCCCCACCTCCAAAACTCGGGTAAAAGGAAATTAGGTGCTTTCTGTTCGTTTCCATTCGAAGTCAGCAGTGTTGTGTTGTCGCTTAGTTCACTTTGCCTTCAGGGACGCCATTCTGTTGGAAAGAGACGCTCTTCAGGGACATTACATGCGATCCAGAGAGTAAGGGACTTTCTGTTTTCACAGGAAATTGAGGCCAAATAAACGTCCGATAGGACTGAAGACGTTAAACTTTCTTCGGATAGAGAGAAATTGTTGTGAACTACGGTGACTAGTTAACATGAGGCCATATTCCACTTTCTACAGAACAACAAAATGTTTAGAACTACTAAAATCATCTTCCGTCATCGTGACATTCGTTAGACTCCTTTCTCTCGTTCTTTTCGCTGGTTTTCGAAAGGAGGGAACCGTACTTTGAAGTTTGAACTCCCAAACCCGATTATGTGTATGTATTATGAGTATGTGAATTTTGTGAAATTTGAGATTACCCCCGAATCTGTACTTTTATATTTATTTATTAAACAATATAACTCAATTATTGATATTATTTTATTTCGGTATAATATAAATTTTTGATTCGCTTAATTTCATGTGCCTTTTTTTTTTGAACAAAATTTTTTCCTTCCTCGAATAACACGGCGTCATTTCCATATGGTTGCTCAGCGTTGATACAGGGGCCACGGTCACTCTTTGCGTGGATTAACTAAATGTGTATTGCAGCTCAGGGCGGATCGAGGACGAAAATAGATTTATGTTTATATGTTACATAGTCCTAAGGAGCGTCTCACAGAAGACTCCGCCATTGCGCTTCTTCTCGCGTCGCTTGCACTGACGCTTTAAGAGCTCCGCAGTTGTGATTGCAGAGCGCAAAGAGAGGATCTGCGAGTGGCAGATGAAAGAATGGCAGAGTTGCGTTTGCTAGGCAGAATTAATAATGAACTCGATGCTCTTATATTATTTATGGTAGCTACTGCGCCGGCGCGCACCAAAATTAATCCGTTCTACATGATGAATGCAATATATAATATCAGTGATCGCTTCTAATTCATCTGCTCATGACACCCGACCGGAATGGGAGGACAGTCATAATTTGAATTTGAATATTGAACGTTCGTATCAAAGGTACAGTCGCTTCACATTGTCAGGTCCTCTGTGGGCCTTATCCAGCAGCTGTTTTATTCTATTGATTTTGTTGTAAGTTAACTTCTAGACATTCTTAAATGGAATCCAAGCGATAAATTTAAATATCCGTAAATGGAAATAGTATCTGTGTAAGTTTTGAGGTTTTCACGGCGATGAAAATGAAGAGAGTCGTCTTCTGGGTTTAGGCACCGTGTATTCTTCATATCTGTTAGTATGACATTTAAGTAATTCCTCTGCATGTTCTTTTTATTGCTGGTGGGGTAGGACTAAGTCCCTTGTACTGCGGCCACTTCCGGTCTATTGTACCAGCCCCAGATGATATGTGAGGGTGATTGTGGAGCAATCGCTGGAATGGAGATTGGCAGGGGAAACCGAAGTACTCGGAGAAAACCTGCCCCAGCATCACTTTGTCCACCACAAATCCCACTTGACCAGACCGGGATCGAACCCGGGCCGCCGCGGTGGGAAGCAAGCGACTAACCGCTTGAGCTGTGGCGCGGCCAATTCCTATGCATTTTTACTACTTCGCTAATGCTCACAGGAAGAGGAAACATGCTGTTACGAAATATAATAACTCTATATATAGCCGTTTACACATAGTGGACAGTGTTAAGGGTCTTGGCTTATAATCGGAATATACGTGATTTTAGGCTCTGTCAGTAGGCGTAATCTTCACTGGAGTTTTTCGTCGTTTTTTCTCAGACTATACGTCTCGGGGCCGGTCATGGTAGCCGAGCGGTGTAAGGCATGTACTGACTTCGCTCGCGTGGGAACCGGGATCGTGGGTTCGAATTCTACTCAGAGCATGGATGTTTGTTTGTGTGTGTGCGTTTTTCTGTGTTTGTGTACAGATAGAGGCATTGGGACGAGCCGATCACCCGCCCAAGGAGTCCTACCGAATGTGTAAGATCTAGAAAATCCGAAGTGAACGGAGAAGTTCATGGAGGTAGGCCTAGGCCCACTGGCGCTGTAGTACCAAGGGGGGAAGAAATACGTCTCGGGACAACGCTAAACTCCCTTTTATCTAATGAATTTTAAGCCATAGCCCATTCAGCTACTTTTTACTGTTACCGCGGCAGGTGGAGGGCCTATCTCAGACTTTGACCCGAGTTTGTTTTGTGGAGCATTTAACACTGGCATTTAGTAGCCTTATAGTGTTGAGACGGTTGAGAGAGTGGTAAAGGGAAGGGATAGAGGGGTATTTTTAATTTGTTACCCTGGCTTTTGGCTGGTGGAATCGTCAATATAGGCACACCCCGACCAGGATTAAAAACGAAAGATGCTGAATGCGAGACAGATGCGTTACGGATCTGTTATTTAGATCGGTCCACTGCATAGAAAACAAGAAATATGAACTGTCAGGTCGGTATAAACATTATATTTTGGATGTCACCATAGAAAGAAAAATAAGCCGGCTGTATTACAAATTAAAATACAGTAGAATATAAATATTGTGACATGGACCGTTTCTAGGCAACGGCTAGGTAAACACTGCCTAAAAAGTCATAATGGCAAGGAACAAGCTGAAGCTAGGCAACGTGTATGTAAACACATCCCCGCAACAATAGGACTTTTATTGTTAGGCAACAGCCGTAAAAAAAGCTTCTTCACTAACAGAGGTCCTGTTTTCTGTGTGGTTCTTGCTGAGTCTATATAACGACAGCCTGTAGCTAGAATTAGATCCTTCCCGTGTGGAGGCGGGATCGAATACCTCCACCGTGACCCTGCGAGTCGTAGGAGGCGACGAAAAGGGAAGTCTCAAATCTGAGACTGTAAAATACGGTCGCGAGTCCCAAGGGTCTCGGACCCGAGAAAAACTACACTGGCAAGGACCAGTAGCATGTAAAAAAAAGACAGACCCGTCCTCTCGTCAGAGAGGGCGCCCAACAAAAAAACAAAACCGTAATGTTCAACAGTAATAAATATCTGGTTATGAGCCCCAAATGGGGCTCTACACCAAGACTTACTGACTGACTGACCGTCAGTCGCAATGTGACTTGGACTTGGAATTAGATCTGAGAGCAATTGAGATATTTGGACCGGCAGTGGAGTAGAGATTAGAGTAGTGCGAATAGATTCGACTAAGGCGAAGAGATGGACAATAGCGAGAGCAAACTTGAGTAGGAGCTGCGAGCATAAAGATAACTGAAGAAGGATTAGAAGTCGGTCTTAACGACTCAGTGTGTGATTAGAAGATTTCATCACAGTGAGCACGTTTTAATTCCGTTACTAGGAGACTACTAATGTGGGTGTAACAGTTACTTATAAAGTGAAGAGATGGCGATAATGCTATCTATGTATCTTTCTGTGGCTCTACAGCCCTTTATGGACCTTGACCACCATTTCAGTTTCTTAGTCTATGCATTGCCTCTAGGACTCCTTGGACGGGGGATCAGCCCATCTCAAGGCCGCTACCTACACACAGGACAACACAAACACAGAATAAACGCGCACACAGACATCCATGCCTCGATTAGGATCCGAACCCACGATCCCAGCGTCCGAGCGAGCGAAGACAGTTCATGCCTTAGACCGCGCGGCCACTGTGACCGGCAGCGATAGAGCTATAATTACGTGTAATTACTGATGGTGTGTGTAAGGAGTAAGTGAACCCTTTCATCCAATCCAGAACCCGCGTTATTAGTCACTGATACACGGGACAATATGATATTTATTAAGAATGGGAACGTCTTTTTAAAGGGTGTAGAAATTTTATAACCTGATGTTGTTTCGGAAACATAGAACTTCTATAATCCCTTATAAAATCAAAAGAAGGCATCTGCTATCTCAAAGCTCTAACTTGATCAAAGAGCGACATGGAATAGACCGCCGTAACTGTATGATCAGAGAAGCAACTGACGCACCTCGAGCGAACTCGCCACTTTCATCATTCTGATATAAAATGGCAGCGAATTAATCTTTCCATCACAAAATTTCATCGTCGCACACAAAGCACGAAGTGGTGCACACCGAGAAATTCCCTCCTCCCTTCGACAGGTTAGCAACAGATATACTTTTTCAGAACTTCATTGCAATTAAGTAACTCCATGGAGCTGAATTCTTGAGAAGCCGCCAATTGCGTCGCTACTGAAGAGTTTCCCAACATTTTATGAAACCCGAGGATTCATTACCGTGTTCACAAGAGCCGTCCAATGGTGCCTATCTCCAGCCAGATCAATCCGGACCACATCACCCCATGGTATCTCTCTTAAGATACATTTTCCTTAATTTATGTCGTTTATCTAAAGAATCCGTCCAAGTTCGAGGCTCTTTGTGATATTTCGTAACAAGCTGAAGGACCACCCCTTGTCGACTTTCCCCGACTATTTGTGAAGTATATTCGCAGCTACTTTCCATATCTGGAGTCCGTCTCTCACGCGCCATGCCGTGATATCAAGGGACGCACTTAATATGGCTTCATCCCAATTTTTTTCCTTTGGCGCTATAGCCCCAATTTGGGCCTTGGCGTACCTCCATGAAACTCTCCATTTCACTTCAGTTTACTATATCTTAGACATTCGGTAGGAATCTTTAGACGGGTGATTAGCTCGTCGCAAGGCTTCTACCTGTACACAATCACAGAAAAACACATACACACAAACACCAAGCACCCATACCTTGAGTAGGATTCGAACCCACGATCCCCGGTTTCCGAGCGAGCTAAGACAGTGCTGCCTTAGACCTTTCGGCTACCATGACCGGCTTCATAACAGTTGACTGAAACTAAAGTTCTAGACATCGTGACCAATACCGCCATTGGTGTTGTCGTTTTTAAAACTGTTAGGCCTATATTTAAACCTTTGCTTAAGATGTTGTTATTACTCTCAGCTGATGGTGCAGGTACAATCATTGGAGCAGCGTGAATTAATTTTCATTAAACAAAACGCAATAATATAAAAAAGAGGCTTCATTCAAATATGCCGCTCCTGGCAATCGCTTGTTTCGCCTGTGCTCTCGTGCCGGGCCCAGCCGACAGTAGAACAGCCATTTTGTTCCAGTACTCATCCTTATAGAGTATGTTTCGCCTTATCCAACGTAACAGTATTCTCCCATCTGTCCTTAAGAACTCTGTGATAAGCACCAGCGATTTTGCAGTACTAATGTCTTTTATTTCCTAGGTGGCAGCAGTAGCAGTAGTCGTAGTAGTAGTATTAGTAGGTGTTGGTGGTGTTTTCTACGGACGTTCGCCACCTTGTAGTCTCCAATCGTCACTTCTGCCGGTCTTGCACATCATGTGGTTCCAGTCCACTGGTTGTGGCTCCTAGACTTCTTACTCTGCTCTCCATATTTTGAAAATATAATAGTAGGCTTATGAGATCACCATGCTGTCTGTATGGTTGTGTATCCCCCCTATTAACTTTTGAATGGCTGAACTGATCTTTATGAAACTTGGTATGTATATCATGACACCGGAGCACTTCATAACTATCCATCCCATCAGTCCCCCTGTCGTTGCAAGGCAGTGGCTTGTTACCGCGGCAGTGTATACACACGCAACAGTAGAATAGTTGTTGGACACGTCGTTTTTATGCGATCCGGGTCGTATCAGAGGAAAGTAGGCGATTAGTTCTTCCTAGAACTTCTGGTTTCCTTCCAGTTTACCTTATCACCTTCCCCCTCTCTTTCCTCGTCTGGTCCAATTTTATTTTATTCTTGGTAGTCGAGGTTTTAATGTTTGTTTGCTGACTAAGCCTACCTTTTAAACGCCTGTCTTATAAGGAATCTTTTAAATTTTCATTGAAATTCTAAATTAAATTCTAAAGCTGTCTGGGAAGTTGCGAGTTGTTCATAATACGATTCTCAGTTGTTCAGCTACTCAAATACCCACCTGTCGTTTGTGTCCTGTATGCATCTCGAGTTTATGTTTACTAGGAATTTCCTTCTTTGAGCCACGCTGTGGGGGATAAGTGCAGCTTGGTCTGTTCAGTTTCCTCACTGCGATTCCATTAACTGTACTTGAGTTCTCTGCTGTTAGCTTTATGTTTCTGCCTCGCTTATCCAATATCCCTTGAGACAAGGGGTTGCTTCTCCTCAGCAGCTTAAGAATTGCTGAACTCCTTCTACCCCTTTGAGTCCGATCATTCTAAGGATTTTTAAGGCTTTCCAGTCGCCTTCAGTAAAGTATGTTACAGTTCCTTGACGAATTCCAGGTAAATTCGGGAATAGCAAAATTCCTCTGACAAACTGACTAACCTCATTGAGTAGGTTCTGAGCACTTGATCCTTTCAGCTTATATATAAATTCCCAGTAACGGTCAAGTGCCCAGAACCTACTCCATGAGGTTAGGCGGCAAGAGACGGGCTACCGGCTGAATAACCCAGGGTTATATTGCCGACAGGGACAAGAGATTTTTCTCTATTCCACAGCGTCCAGGCTGGCTCTTGGACCCGCTAGCCTCCTGTTTAGTAGGTACCGGGGCTTGGACCTGGCCACTCACCTCCAGCTAGTGCCGAGGTCAAGAAAATGTGGAGTTCTGACCGAACTGCCTGTTCAACCACCGGGCTTCGATCTCAAGTCGCTGTTCCTCCAGCGATTAAGTGGTTCATCTGTCCGCGACGTGAGTCAGAGCGGTCAGTGTTCTCATTGCAGAATTCGCTAGCTAAGAAGGGCTGTCTGCCTAAGCATTCTCAGTTCAACATTACTCATACTGTTGTACGGTCTATTGCCTGTTTCCTTCGAAACATTAAAATACAAAATGTAATATTCTACATTGTAAAACTGCTGCGCAGGAATAGCGCAGTCGGTATAGCGACTGGCTTCGGGCTGGACGACAGAGGGGTAGGAGTTCGAGTCCTGGTAGGGCCAAGAAATTTCACTTCTCCATGTCATTCAGACGGGCTCTGGGGTTCATCCAGCCTCCTATCTAGTGGGTGCCGGGGCCTCCTTCCACGGGGTAAAGCTGCCGGGGCGTAAAGCTGACCACTCACCTCCAACTAGTGCCAAAATTAAGAAAATATGGATCTATACATCCACTCCCCCATACGCCTTCATGGCGTAGTGCTTAATTAGTTAAGCACAGAGTCAATTTTTTCCTAATTACCCTTTTTTTCCCTTGGAACTACAGCCCAAGTGGGCCTAGGCTTACCTCCATGAACTTCTCCGTTCACTTCGGTTTTTTCTAGATCTTACACATTCGGTAGGACTCCTTGGGCGGGTGATCAGCTCGTCGCAAGGCCTCTACCTGTATACAGACACAGAAAAACGCACACACACACAAACTAAACATCCATGCCCTGAGTGGGATTCGAACCCACGATCCCGGTTTCCAAGCGAGCGAAGGCAGTACATGCCTTAGACCGCTCGGCTACCGTGACCGGCCCTAATTACCTTTACATTCTAAAATTATTCCCATCTTTCCTAAAGTTTCTGTTCTGCCTCGTAAAAGTGGCATGGTGCTTAATTGGTTAAGCACGAAGACAACTTTACCTCTATACCGTCACTAACCCGAGAGGACTGAAGACAGCCGCGGAAATCTTCAGCCAAGATGGTCAGTATCCCTGCAGACTCGAACCAGGCACCTTCTGAATAGAAGACA
Organism: Cryptotermes secundus; assembly: GCF_002891405.2. Taxonomy (NCBI): domain Eukaryota; kingdom Metazoa; phylum Arthropoda; class Insecta; order Blattodea; family Kalotermitidae; genus Cryptotermes; species Cryptotermes secundus. Next base: position 43,461 of record NW_019743663.1, read on the forward strand.
GAAGCCTTACTGCTTGAGCCAACTTGCTCAGTGCCCGAATGATAATCTGTCCTTACTTACAGGCCATTTTTCCTATTCATATGCCTGCATGAGTCCAGAACTGTGAGCCTAACATTTTATGATTATGCGATTTATAGAATTGGCAGAAACTAAGCTTACAAAGGAAAATCCTATCTTCTCTGGAGTTGTTAAAACGCAAATGATACGTTCGTTTTCGTGTTTAAATTTTAATAGTCAGCGAGTATGATTCAGTAAAATTCCGCAGCACGAAAAGGAACAGTGGCATAAAGAGAGATTAATCACAGTCGCCATATTTTTTTTTTCATACTCGCCTTTCCTCCTGAATTGTATAAAGCGCGGACTTTGGAGTCTGTGAAATATCTGTTGGAGTTTACCAATTAAATAATTTTAAGTTAAAGAGGGATATGCATTTTTTGTAAACTTAAAAACGGAATGGAGAATGCTAATTAATGTTAAAACTGTGTTTAGTGCTGTATGGCTTTTCCAACTATTTTCTCACCGAAACATCAAAGAGTTATTTGCTAAAGGAAATCGTAAAAAGAAGATCGTTTTGCGCTTCTTTTTGACCTCTGTTCATTGAAGCCGACTGTTTCAATGAACCGAACAAAGTGATGTGAGATTTGTTATTTAACACCTCTTAATCAGCTAAGTAGATTAATTTTAATTAAATGCAACCAATTTATTTCATTACAGATACCAGGCCGTCTTCATTTCCCCCACTCTAAGGCAATCTTCCCTCTTTCTCTTCTTAATTTGGTTAGCCTCTGTAGCTTTCTCCAATTTAGAATTGATTCTAACATAATCCGAATACACTACGAATACTTATGCAGGAAACGGACCTTTAGAATCACACAAAAACATAAACGCTAAACGGGTTTCGAACCTGCGACTGTATGTAGGTAGGTCGAAGGCCATTTTGCACCACTACATAAAATAGTCTTCCAAGAGGAATTTTGGGATGACACACTCTCCCTGAGATTATGGAATATAAATGTAATTGAAGCCGGTCACGGTAGCCGAGCGGTCTGAGGCATGTACTATCTTCGCCCGCTTGGAAACCGGGATCATGGGTTCGAATCCCACTCAGGGCATGGATGTTTAGTTTGTGTGTGTAGGTGTGTGTGTGCGTTTTTCTGTGTTTGTGTACAGGTAGAGGCCTTGCGACGAGCTGATCGCCCGCCCAAGGAGTCCTACCGAATGTGTAAGATCTAGAAAAACTGAAGTGAACGGAGAAGTTCATGGAGGTAGGCCTAGGCCCACTGGGGCTGTAGTGCCAAGGAAAAATTGTAATTGAAACGTGTGAATAATTTTCTTACAGTGGCTTAGATTTTTTCTCATCTTGCTCCCACTTTGGAAGATATGGCTGATTTCTCAGTTTCCTGAGCACTTTACAGATGGTATGACTCCTTGGACGGGTGATCAGTTCGTCGCAAGGCCTCTGCCTAAACACAGGACACCACAAACACATAATAAACGCATACACACACACCAAACATCCATGCCTTTTATGGGATTCGAACCCACGGTCCCAGCTTCTGGGCAAGCGAAAACAATACGTGCCTTAGATCGCTCGGCTACCGTGACCGGCTGGTTTAGATTATCATATGTTATTGCCACTGAGTTTGGACTGGCCACTGTTTTTATGCACAGAACTATACTTTGTGAAAACAGGTAGCAGGTGACAAATTCAAATTCGAGAGCTGTTCTTAGTATAATTGCACTTGTCTCTGTCACTTGCATCATCGCCTCCCTCCGTGTCAGTTCCTATTAGCGAACAAATTTTCCATTAATTTTTGCTGCTGCAGGCGAGATGTAGTAAACCGATTTTTAGAGGACCCCCGTAATGAGACGTTATTTTCTGTTAAGAGCAGCCCATATGTTCTGTGTGTGTAGCCGTAATCTGGCTCGATCACCGCCATTTAACTGTAATTAAATTTGAAAGGAATCAATGCCTAACAGCTGCTACCACAATCATGTTCACGTTCTGCATTCTAAGGTTACAGAGTTAGATCTTACAGGCTACTTTTTAAAGCTGTGTAACGGAGACGGCTACGTACAGTACAGTCGGAGTTTGAGTCCTAGCTTCGGCGTTGGAATTTCTCTTTTCAGTACTTTCAGCACGGCTGTTTTGGGATACGCAGCCTCCTGTCGAATGGATATCCAGTCTGCAAAGCTACCAGAACTTGAAGCTAAGGAATCCTGTCCACCTGGTGGGTCCCTTGATCCACCGAGAATTTCTTTCCGGAGACCGAATAACGCCGTACCTTGAAGCGGAGAACGTATCCCGCATCTGGGGTCGAACTTAAGGACGTTTGGGACAGACAAACAGTAATGATGTGTCTTACACTCCGCGGGGGAGTGATGTGGGAACTGCCCACATTCAAGCAAGTGTGACAACGCAAGCATCATTGCTTAGAATGTGGGCAGTTCCCACAAGTATGTTCGGGAGGTCCATGGTTCGAATAGTTCAGGAACCGCCTCTCTTCGCTGAAGCTTTTGGTGGATTTTCAGGGTGAATTCGGCAGATTGTAGGATCATGCCTAAAATTAGGCCACGACTGCTTCCTCCAGACTCTTCTCGAATCGGCATTTACTTTCATCCTGTCATGTATCATAATATACTGCATGAACCCAGCAGCTCATAGCCTTCTACACACACACACACACACACATATATATATATATATATATATGTTTGATAGACGTTAGATTTCTTTATTGTCATTACGCAGTTTCGAGTAACCATGGCAACCAATTATCGGGCGTTAACGCGTTGCACGAACGTAATTACAATTCCCGAGCAGTGCTTAGTGTATCGTGTATATTCTGCGAGTATTAACAGTATTTTTATGTGGATGTATATAGTGACCTACATAAAGGAGACGTTTACAAATGACTTTTATCTGTTTATGATTCTACAGCTCTTTGTGGGCCTTGGTCGCCATTTCAGTTTCTTCTTTTTACACACTCAGTTGGACTCCTTGGACGGGGGATCAGCCCTTCCCAGGGCTGCTACCTACACAAACAGAGAATAAACGCATACAGACACCCATGCCTCAAGTGGAATTCGAACAAACGATCCCAGTGTTTTGAGCGGACGAAACAGTTTATGTCTAAGACCGCACGGCCACCCTGATCGCCCCGCAGTTTACTCTTAGTGCCTGCTCTTCATGAGATTTGGCATTAAACGTCGGCCACGACGCTAATCCGGTAACATGTAGCACTAGAAAGGAATACAAAAGAAAGCAGGGGAAGTTACTGATGCAATATAATGTGATCTCCGTCGAATTCTTCAGCGGTTGTTGCACTGGTAGTCTACATAACAAGCAAGTATTGCGTGGAGTGTTAATCTCTACGCCCCCAAAGCATCTTTATGCTGTAATACGTATACTTATCACCGGCTATAGTTTTATCTTTCACCGTGAGGCTGAAGGCAGTTGTGGGAGGAATATTTTTGTAAGTGTAACTTGACGTGTGTTTGTGTGGATGTGAAACTTTGCTACGAAATGGTGAAGCAACCCAGAACCCTCCGATTACTGTGCAGTAGTGGTAACTTCCGCATCGCGTTGCGGTTAACTTCCAGGACCATATGACCTGCTGGCGTGGTGCTTGGGAACACAGGGCGAGTTTACAGCGAGACGGAATCCATCCGTACAGCAGTGCTGATTGCTAGGAAAGGTCTGTCAACACCTGGACGTATACACTTCTTCAGTTGGTGTCTGATTGAATCAATGTTCTGCTGACTCTGCTATGCAAATATCCCCCATCGTTAGGAAGCGCCCGTTGTTTGCATACTTCGGTCCACCTGCGCCATGAGTAAAGGCGCGCATGGAATAGCAAGTCCCCATGGCTGAAAAAAAAAATGTGTGCGAAAACGACATATCTCACATAATACAGGTAGTCTGTAGACTTGGTAACTGTATTAACAAACCCAACATAATATAGGCCCATAAATGTTAACGGCCGATCATAGTGGCGGCGCGGTCTAAGGCAAGAGCAGTCTTCGCCCGTTCAAACACTGGGATCGTGGGTTCGAACTCCACTCGAGGCATTGATGTCTGCGGGCGTTTATTCTGCGTTTGTGTTGTTCTGTATGTAGGTAGTGGCCTTGCAACGGGCTGATCCCCCGTCCGATGAGTCCTACTGACTGTATGGATTAAGAAACTCAGATAGCGGCAAAGCTAGATAGATGGATGTGTGGGTGGATCGATAGATAGATAGTTTGGTGGTTGGGTAGGTGAGTTTTTAGAAAATTTGGATAATATAATGTTGACGGAATTCATGTGCTACAGGACTGAGATCAGTTGTGTTCGCTTGTGAATACGGCGATGACCATTCTGATTATGTAAAAAGTGAAGAATTTGAACAGCTGAGCTTCTGTAAGCTATTCGGGAACGCCCTGCTCCGTGATGTTAATTAGCCTTATTGTGCACTTCAGTTAAATCTATTGACAAGTCCAGCCATATTCCATTCTTTATATTTCAAAGGACGTTAATTATTTCCATGGATAAAATGTATCGCTCCATCGCCAACTGAAAAGAGGACTTGAATCCTTCATTTATGGCATTGTACGTTTAAATTTATTGCTCTGTTGATTACAGTGCATCGTAAGACAAAACTGCATACAGTTCAATACTCCTGACTGACAAACAAATATTTTCCAAATCTTTGCTCCTGAACCTGTTGCAGTGTAAGATCGCGGTGTTGTTGAGAGCCTGAGATTTTCCACCAATCTTCGTGTCAAAAAAATCGCAAATCTACAAGGTAAAAACAAAAATCTTATTTTTACAATTATTTGCTTTTTGGACATTATCCTTCGGCCTGTCTTCTATTTAAAAACGTTTTGGGGACTGGATGCTGTCTCCGTCCTCATGCAACAAGCCAAATCATTTGGGCCCAATCGGTAGGGCTAGTCTCTCTCTACGGCCCGGAATTATCGATTGGGCCCAACTGGGTGGGCTTGTACCTAAGGACGGAGGCATAATCCAGTCTCCGAAACGTCGTTTTTAAATAAAAAGCAGGACAGTGGATAATATCCAAAAGGACGATGACTGTGTTAATATACAATCTCACAGAGTTCTAGATCTTAAATATATTGTCACTGTTCTATACAATGTAATATTATATTAATCATTGATGGAATTTATTGTTTTCTCGCCTCGCCGAGTCGACCGTCAGGTCTCGCTAGTGGAACGTGCCCCACTAATGCAAGTATGGCTGCAATAGTAATGTTTTAATAGTTTACTTTATATTTTGGACTAAGTCTGTGTCCTGTGTTATGGAATTAAGAAATGAAACGACCATTTTACACGGTATTATGTCCTTTATGTATATTGTCACTTATATGGTTTACTATGGACGGGGTTTGTATTTGTAACTGGATTTATTGAACACTTACAGGTCGTAACTACAACTAAGTGTAGTGCTACTACAAATTCACACTCGGCAGTTCACTACAGCACACACTGTAGTCATCCCAGTCTGTTGTGTCTTCACCAGCCTTCTGGTAACGGCCTCCAACGTCGGACGTTCTCCTTCCTCTGGGTTCCCGAACTTTCTCCGTACCTCAGTTACCAGTTTAGCAGCAACAGCTCACAATGACTGAACTTCAGGAATCCTCTCCCTAAGTCGCTCACTCACCAGCCAACTCACTCCACTAACTCCTAGGCTGGCGGCCATCTCATACCAACCTCCTACTCTTCTCACTGCCGTCTCAAGACCCTCTGGCAGCTGGGCCTCGTTGTACAGCCTTGGCACGGACCGCATAGAGAGCACTGCTTCGAACATTTTTTTTTGTTGCATACGTCTGTTACGGCCATTATTTGGCAAGGGCTGGTATATAGCTTCTTATTTCGCAGTCGTTTCCTAGCGACAGTTCTACATGCCACAATATATCCACAGTAAGTATCCACGGACCGTACATAAAGAGATTGTTTTTGAATTGTCTGTTCTTGTTAAGGGAACAGATAGACGTGAAACGACAGTGTATTCCAATTTCTCAAGCCTCTACACTCCAGCCGGACAGTGTGAAACTGCTCGCTAGTCACTTACCAAAGGGTTCCGGAATATATGCTGTAGGGTTACATTTTCAACAGTCCCACCGGTCGGTGGACGATCCGTTGGCTGTAGGATTGATCGTAAGGTAACTAGAGTGGAAATAATAAACAATTACAAGACGAGACAATATTTTATGGGCTTTTTATGACATTTACAGTAGTTAAACTGCATAACGTCAAATGATACTCGTAGTGTTGTAATCTGTAGACCCGTTGCTAAGTAATGACTGTAAACAACGGCCTTTGCTAGGTAATGGCCGTAAACACACGCCCACATCAGAACGCAGGCCATTGCTAGACAACAGCCCGCTTGACACGTCACACAACAGTAGGAATGAGTAGAGGGAGTGGAGCGAGTGCTGTGGATTAAAGTGAGTTGGTTGGTGAGTGACTTCGTTAGCTGACAGAGGGTCTTGAGACGGCATTTAGAAGAGTAGGAGGTTAGTGCGAGATGACCACCAACCTTTGCTTTAGTCAACTGGATCAGTGAGTGAGTTGTGAGCCAGTCGCCAGCCAATAAGGACGTGAACACGGACGCTGATGAAGCTACGGAGTTGAGAGCGACGACCAGTGAAGATACGGCAGACTGAAAAGACTTAGCAGTTGCTGTAGTGAATCGTAGAATATGTGAATTAGCGATAGCGCTGTAGTTATTTGTAGTTACGATCTGTAAGTGGTCAATAAATGCAGTCACCAGTCCAAATCCCATCTATAGTCACTCATACACGTGATAATATCCTGAAGCACAGAAACAAACAAACACTCCGTGGTTTTAGTCCGCAAGCGAACTATACCGACCGAGCGCCCGCCGCTTGTCGGCGAAGTTATTGCCATCTTTTGAGGATAGAGGTTGTCACGTGGTCAGCGCAACGGATCTCTAGGGACTTTAATTTCGGTTTTCCAGACCGCAGCCGCTATTTCCTTGAAATAGTTCCTCAATTATCCTCACGAGGCTGTGGACCCCGTTCCATGCCCACTGTTCAGAAAATTTGGTAGCGCCTGGAATCGAACCCAGAGCTTTTATTCCTGTAGACAGGAACGCTGACCACTAGGTCACATTTTTTAAATTAATTCTCTTAATTTGTATTCTCATTTTTCTTAATATAGTTGTAGGACGTAAACAGGCCCATACATGTTACTAAAGTTCTGTCCAATAGAAGTTACATATCGTCTAAGGTCTGTATGTTATGCCATCTGTCAGTCTTTTATACCACATATTATTTTGTTATTAGATATTCGGTTAGTCCAATTATAACTTGAATTATGTAGTGGGATTTAATTATATTATATCGATAGAGACAAAAATGCAAACCTGCGGAATATTTTAATATAGACATCAGACACTATAAAGTAAGTAAAAGTAAAGCTGTCCCTGTAACAGGCCGTGAAGGCTCATAGGGTTGTGAGACGTTGAGGGTCCCACATTATCTAGACAATCGGATCAAAGACGGCGGTAAGGTTGTCAGTCTTACGCGCCGGCCGCGCTTTACTCCCCAGGAATATTGTTTAATTAATTCCTGGTATTCATTTCTGTTAGAGGCTGAGTAAACCGCAGGGCCTAATGCAGCTGGAAGAATTAGGTCAATTGAAAAAAATCCAATGATCTCATCGGGACTTGAACCCGCGACCTTCCGGCCTAGCATAGTGCCTCAGCGTGCCCCCATCACACACTATAGTGAAACGAATATTGTTAAGTGATCTATAATATGAATCATGAGGACGGACAGAAGCACGGATTCTCCTTCGTGGAGTCCGTTTAACAAAATACTGATAGTAGGTCAAGGGTCACTGAGACAGTAAGTACTGCTGGGTTAATTGAGTTTGCTAATCTCACCGCCAACTTCAAACTCTTCTACTGTTTTCAGACCTGCACATAGCTCCATGGGTTGCTGTTCGGTTTGATTCTCCTTTCCTCCGTATAAATGTGTAATGTAGGCCTACTGCTTCAATTACTGTGTTGGGGTTTAAATTAGTTCATATAAATCTGTAACTGTTGAGCAGCTCAATTATAATTACACTGTGCGTTATTCATTTGCCTACTGTGTTGTTTCATTATGCATCAAGTTAATCGTACTTGTCTGTATCAAAATCCCACGCAATTTGTGTTGGTTTCACTTTCTCCCTCTAAAATATTTTAACGTAGTTCTGTTGCTATTATTATTGTTATTTATGTAGATACTATAAATTATTATTCTGCTTACTACTACTAGTACTACACAAATTATTGTAGGTCCATGAGACTTAATATTGCTAAAAAGCGCGTTATGTCGTACTCCAGGAAAATAAATGTTCGGAGACACGAGTATCAGCTTTGTCATGCTGCCGTTACGCGCACTAGCAGTATTAAAACCCTAGGTGTTTTGTTCGATTCAAAAATATTTTTGCAGTAATTTTGCCTCTGTGGTCTAGTGGTCAGAGTTCCTGTACAGATCCAGAGGTTCCCTGTTCGATTCCCGGCGCTGCCAGATTTTCTGAGAAGTAGTGGATCTGGAACGAGGTCCAGGCTATCAGACCTTAGTCGCTCCATAACATTCAAATTTTCTTACCTGGGTTATATTTATGTACTATACTTTACGTTAGTCAGGTCGAAGTTGGAATTTGCGTTGGTGGTTTGGAGTTCTATCACGTCTACCGACGCCAGTAAGCTTCAGCGCATCCCGCAGACGGTTGCATCCGTCTGTGTCTATCGTTTTCCCCCCTCAAGTTCCTTATAGATATATTTTTGCCTTAGAGAAAATAAGTCTGCGTTTCTTACGTGAAAGGAGACATCACCTCGATGTACTTTTTTGTTCAGGTCTATCGTGGTCTTAAATCCTCAACTTTCCTCTTGGAAAATGTTCGTTTTGGTGTTCCTACTCGTCTTCTTAAAGTTTTGTGTTTCCCCCTCTAACAAATAGTGTCTTTCAGCTCGCTGCGCCAATGTTGCCAACGTGGTGGGTGAAAATCTCGATATGACTGCAATCGGAACGTTTTCTCTCAATCATATTTTATAATCTTCTACCGAAAATGGATACGGCTGTATGTTATATACGTTCTTTGTGTAGTTCTCTTCAACTTTGTTTTTGTTTGTTCTCTTCTTCTGTATTATTTTTTCTCCTTTCTGTACTTTGTCTCTCAGCTGTTGTAAAGCACTTCAGTAGATAGACTTAATTATCATCACTACTTCCACATTACATACTGTAATACATTTCGTATCCTTGTAAATGCATATATTTCTCTTTCTCTTCTCAAATATCACCTGATTTTATTATTATTATTATTGCCCTCCTAGATTATACCTTTGTTTTTGGTATTATTGCTGTTTTATTGTCATCATCATTACTCAGGTGTCATATATTGCCTTCTTTTGTACTTTGTGTGTGTTTCTTTCTCTCACCCTCGCTTTCTTTGTAATTGGACCTGTGCTGTTGAGTTAGCACGAAAATATATAGAAATTGATGTATTATTAATATTATTATTATTATGTGGTATTAAATTTTTCTGCATATGTTTCTTGTGTCGTAAGGGTATTCCAGTGAGATATAGCTTAATATAACGTGAAATAATAGCTCGATGAATTACTATTATTATAATTGTGACGTGTTTACCGATTGCCTAGCAACAGCCGCTGCACGGGCTCCCCTGTTGCGTGACGCCGTGTTTACAAAGGCAGTGTTGGGAAACCCTGCCGAGGGTTGTTTATCGCTGCATAGCAACCGCGGCATCCACCTCTACGTCACCGGCGGGGATGGGGCGGAGTGTTGACTGGCCTGTTACCGTAGTAGCGACAGCGCTCCGATGTTGTTACGTCACCGCTGGCGGAGGAGATGTCCTCCATAGCGCAATACGTCACACTGCTCCCTTCTTAAGGATGTTCGTCCCGAATAGCCTAACAGTGCATCACCGGTTTTTTTTNCATGAACTTCTTCGTTCACTTCGGTTTTTCTAGATCTTACACATTCGGTAGGACCCCTTGGACGGGTAATAGAAGAAGGAATTAGAAGTCGGCCTGTGAAGACTTAAAGTGTGATGTCAAGACTTTATGTATGCTGTAGTGTAGTGATATCTGGAGTGTGACCGTTCTTGTGTTAAAGTCTGTTGCCAGGAAACAGATAGAGAAAACTTTGCAGAGGAATAGCCATTGTTTGGATCCGTTACCTAGCAACGACTAGTGTAAACAACTATATAAGACTTTATTTATATGTTATAATTAATTGTAGTTACGACCTGTAAGTGGTCAATAAATCCAGTTACCAATCCGAACCCTGTCTTTAGTCACTGATATACGTGGTAATATCATGAACCAGTTCGAAACTTAATCTCTATTCTTTCCTTTTGCTGCTCTTGCTTTTGTTGACGTCGTGCTCGTTGTTGGAGAAGTTACCATCCATATTTGAGTGAATTACTTCCACTGTTTGAGTGCCCAAGCTTCCAACTCGTCTCATTCCCAGTACGGCTCCCACTTGTGCCGCTGCTGCACAAAGGGACGTCCTTGTCCCCTGTGTGATGGCACGGTTCCTGTTGACACCACGGCTGCCAGCCAATCCTTTGAAGTACCGGCTATTCAGCACTCGATTACCGGCCTCTCCAGCCTGACCCCCCTTTTTTTTACGGTTCGATCAACATAAGAGGAAATCTGCTAACAACGCTGCCAAGCGCTTGTTTTCAGAAACAGTGTGTTTGGCCACCTAGCCAACCGGACCACATTGCAGACGCGTTCTGATTCATTTATTTGTTTTAACGGGTCACAGTTACTGATTCTGAAGCCCACGGAGAACGAAAATTCCTACGACAATTCGAGTGAGCGATAAAATAAACACATTGAAACCCGTGAAATTGGCTTCAGCTGTACACATAACACAAGTTGCAAGTATCTGGAAACAGATATGGAGGTAAATGTTTGAACTCAAACAGATCAGTTAGTTTGTGACTCGGTACATACTGCTTAGGTTACAGGCCGTAGAATGAACGTGAATTATGTACAGAGTGTCCCAGAGTAATGGTGGAGCGTTAATTTTGTGTCTCCTTTTATTTTTACAGCACGTTAAAAGCAAAGACTATAGTAGCAAACAAAAATGTCAGTATAGAATGTAGTTAAACCTGTCTGAGACGTTTAAAATGCCCGGCATTCGCTACAAAATGAGTTCTGCAAATGGAAGACTCAATATCGTAACGTTATTCTGGAACACCTTTATGTGGAGGATTGTGGGAGGAGCAGGTGCAGAGCTGTATCCAGAGAAGCCATTAATAATGATGTGAAAGAAGAATAAATGATATCATAAAGGGGAGAACTTCAGTGACTCTACTATTGTTAAGGTAACCGAAAAGAGACAACTAGAACTGACTGATCCCTTAGATCAGATAGAATAATCAACGAGATTGTAAATTATACAGTGTACACTTAAAAGGCATTTTTAATGGAAGTAACTAAAATTGATGTAATTCAAGTCAAATTCAAAGTCACATTGCGACTGACGGTCAGTCAGTGAGTAAGTCTTGGTGTCGAGCCCCATTTGGGGCTCATGACCAGATATTAATTATTATCGTTTGACAGTTACGGTCTTGTTTCTGTGGGGCGCCTTCTCTGACGAGAGGACGGGTCTGTCTTTTGTATGTGCTGCTGGCTCTTGCTAGCGCAGTCTTTCTGGGGTCCGAGTCCCTTGGGACTCGCGACCATATGTTACTGTCTCAGAATTGAGACTTGAGAGAGACACACACACACACACACACTTACGGATCATCTTCAGAGGGAACATCAATACTTATTCGGAAACCACCATCACAATAGGTGTTCTGGTTGCTAAATTACATACACACATAATGCCTGGAATACACAATGTACACAATATTCAACTTTTCACAATCACAGCAGCCTTTCTGGTATTAAAACTTTTAAAGTGTTTAAAAAATTTAGCTTACCTGGACTTAAATATATTTAATAGACACGGACAAATAGAAATGTAAATATACAGAAAACCTTCAACGACAGACATAACAATAAATAATAAATCATGCCACCCTAAAGAACAAAAATTGCCAGCATATAAAAATTGGATACACAGACTTCTTACACTACCTTGTATATGAGAGAGAGAGAGAGAGTCACGTTACCACTGACGGTCAGTCAGTCTGTCTGTCTTGGTGTCGAGCCCCAGCTGGGGCTCATGACCAGATATTTCTTTTGTA